>NW_015159713.1:593187-598293 GCF_001447785.1 Gekko japonicus
TAACAGCCATGCAGAATAAATGTCAGATGTTTGAGAGCCGTAAGACATGAACAAATATTACACATTTTTACTGGGAAATATGCAAATTTGCTTTTTGTTAACATTAAATTAGACTGTGTGAAAGAGCCACATGTGGCTCCCAAACTTCAGTTTGGCCACACCCTTAGACCCATAGCAGGACACAGGTGGGTTAACTTCGCTGTGTAGTTTCTTCTGTTATTCAAAGATGTGATATGTTGCTAGAATATTTCATTAGGGGAGGAAACACAGAAGAAATACTTTTTATTCTGAGTTCAGAATTCCCTATTCAGAAATTAGAAGACTTTAAGACTTTTCATCACATTCCTACCAAGGGGTGAAACAGCAAACTGAACCATAAGGAGCAGTTAAAACACATATCTGAGGAAATTAATTTAGGAAATGGACCAGAAACTGAATAATACTGTTGTAGCAAATACTTTTGGGGCCTATGAAATGGGAAGAAAATGATCTGAAACACTAGGAAGAGGCTTGAAAGCCATTTGACAAGCAAAGAATTAGGGCATCCAAGCCCTTTGCCTTGCAAGAAAATAGGCCATTATAAAGGCCATTATAAAGCAAAGACTTTGAGCAGGCCATCCTTTAAATCCTTTCTATAATGGCCTATCTTTTATACAAGGTAGATTCTCATGATCCTAGGCCTAGGAATGAGCACCCTTTAAGCCTCAAAGGAGGCTACTCTTCCACAAAGGTCTGAGGCCTTGGGTAAAGTTTTAAATAGGCCTACATTTCCTATGCATCTTTGAAGATATAGTATTAGACTGGGGAGAAATGGAGGAAAAACAATCCCTATGCAGGAGTAGGGCTGCCAAGTGGGGGCGGGTGGCGGGTAAACCCCCGCTTTGGAGGCCTGATTTCCACCACCATGGAATTGGGCCCCGGGGAGAACTCCGCCCCCTGAAGCACAGCGTGGCTGCGTCACCAGAGGTGACGCAACCACATCAATCACATTGGGGGCATGGCCCTGATTGTCAGAGGGAAAACTCTATGGTTTTCCCTCTGATGATCGGGGCCATGCCCTCAACGTGATCGACGTTGCGCGCACGTCCACCTACGGCTCCTGGAGTTTGGCGAGGCTCCCCCGCTGCCAAGGTAAATAGACTTGGCAACCCTATGCAGGAGACAGAGTTCTAATAGAGAGCATACAAGGCCCTGCACAAAGAAGGAGGGTGTTCTCTCCCTGGAAGCTGAGCAGCAGTGAGGTTGCTCTTGGAAGGAGTTTATTTTTGCTCCATGGTGGGGTGAGTCTGGCCTACTTGGATCAGGTATTGCAACAAAGGAGGCACTGAGGTCATTTTCAGACTGCCATGTATTCCATTTCAGTAACTGGTTACCAACTTTTTTTCCTGTCATTTAAGACAGACCCATTTTAGTAACCGGCTGCTAGAGGAATTTATTTACCTTTTCACAGAATCCCAGTTGTCTCCGGTTCAGGAAGCGTGCCTGAGCCACTGTAGCTGCAAACTGCTTTTCTTCCATTTTCAACCCTTTCTTCCACTTATGAAGCACTGTGGGGTACTTTGTGAAATGCCCTATAGTGCTTCCTGCAATGACACTTGTTTTCCCACCTCATTTGCCTCATGCACAATCTTCCTTTGAGATTTAAAAAAAACCATTCTATTGGGACTGCTATGGCCCTGAAACAGGACCTCAATCAGTGCTATAATGACACCATTGAGATGCCTGGACTCCATTGAGACACACTGAGATACATGTGATTGTGACTGCTATCAACTGGAAACGTCTGTCACACCAGTCACTGAAGCCCAAAGCTCCTGCTTAAACCCGCTGTCCAAGCCGGAATTAAGATCGCTGGGGAAAACATCAACAACCTCAGATATACAGATGATACCACTGTAATGGCAGAAAGTGAAGAGGAGTTAAAAAGGCTCTTGTTTAGGGTGAAAGAGGAGACCACAAAAGTTGGCTTGAAACTCAACATCAAAAAAACTAAGATCATGGCATTCGGCCTCATCATTCCTTGGCAAATAGAAAGGGAAGTCATGGAAGCAATGACAGAATTCATGTTCCTGGGATTCAAGATCACTACAGATGGTGACTGCAGCCATGAAATTAAAAGATGCCTGCTCCTTGGGAGGAAAGCTATGGCAAACCTAGACAGCATAATAAAAAGTAGAGACATCACCCTGCCAACAAAAGTCCGGATGATCAAAGCGATGGTATTCCCAGTAGTAATGTATGGCTGTGAGAGTTGGACCATAAGGAAGGCCGAGCGCTGAAGAATAGATGCTTTCAGATTATGGTGCTGGAGAAGACTCTTGAAAATCCCTTGGACTGCAAGGAAATCAAATCAGTCAATCCTAAAAGAAATCAACCCTGACTTTTCCCTGAAAGGCCAGATACTGACGCTGAAGCTCAAATACTTTGGCCACCAAATGAGAAGGGAGCACTCACTGGAGGAGACCCTGATGCTGGGAAAGATTGAAGGTAAAAGAAGAAGGGGACAGCAAAGGATGAGATGGTTAGACTCCAGAGGATAACGGAAGACAGGAGGGCTTGGTGTGATGTCGTCTATGGGGTCATTAAGAGTCAGACTCAACTGTGTGACTGGACAACAACAACCAATGAACTACTTCTGTCCTCCTGGTTTCCAGGTGACAGCAGTCGCGATTGTATGTATCACAGTCTATCTCAATGGAGTCCAGTCTCAACGGGGTCACTATTGCACTGATTTGCAGTCCTGTTTCAGTGCCTTAGCACTCCCAATAGAACATTAAAAAAACTCTCCAAGGAAATTGCATGTGGGGGAAAAAAGGGTGGGGGAGAAGCAACACAGTTTGAAATGGCCATTGAAATGCTTCATGGATCGAGTAGTTCATTAGTGGGAAGAAAATCACTGTATCGCTTTACAAGATGATGTGCCAAAAATGAATACCATCCAGTTTAGAAAGGTAATGTGAAGTGCCTCTATGTAAAGTAGTCCCATCAAGGAACTTTATTGTTTTCCAGCCACCTTCTTCTTTATGAGTTTTGCCTTCTGCCCCATTTTTGAAACTTTTTCCTATTAACTTGCTATAACATATGTTTAATTAACTGCTCCTTGTTTATTCTTCATGGGTTTTTCACACTTCCAATTTGGCTGCATGTCCTAATGTTGGGGTTGCCTGGAGGCTGGGAGAGTGCTCAAGGACCTCTCTAGTAAAGTCCTAGAACCAGCGTAGTGGCAGTCAGTTGAGGCCCTTGCCTGCTCCAGACTTGAAGGGGGGAGGGGGGAAAGGACAGTGGGGGGTGGGGGTGGGGTGGAGTGGGAGAGATCCCTGGAAGGGATGTTCCATCTGCGGCAAACCTGCATGGCCCTATGCCCCATAACATGACAAGGATATATCAGCTGGGCAGACGATGCCATTCCTACCCTGGCCTCAGTAGTGTTTGCTAATATCTCCACAGAAGCCAGTGTCTAACATTGACTGCACCCTAATATAGCAACCCTGACAAAATCTCTCATGTTTCTTTGTGGTTTTTTAAATATGTGAAACAATGTGATTTTGACTGCTATATAGTTGGCTTATATAGGTCAGAGCACAAAAAACGAAAGCTTTCAAAAGGGTGAGTGGGGGACATCATACCCTGTGACAAAGTCAATTAACAGGAAGCCACCCACACACACAAAGAACTGTAATATTCAAGTGGTGAGACTTTTCATTCCTCAGCTGAATTTTCAAGCCAAGACACACATATCTTCGTTGATGATGCATCCTCTGGAGCACCACACTTGGTTTCTTCTCGGGTATTTTGTTTTTGGAGGGGTTTTTTTGTCCTTTGAGGTCAGCACTATTCAAACCTGCATTTTCATTTAAATAAAGTTTAATTCTCTTTGGACATTTAATCTTTCTTTAATGAGATACTTGTTGACACTTTCCTCGATGAAAAATTGCTCATCCATTCTGACTGTTTCTATGGGGAGGCATAATACTTTCTGGTTATAATAACAGATTCTACTGTGTTTGTAAAGTTTGACACTGAAGAAAGGATTTCACAGGCTACCACATCAGTCAGTGCTCATATCCATTAAACATGAATCTGAGATATTATAGCTGTTGAAATTAAGAATCTGTGAGGAATACTTGTGTGTTATTTAATATCATTACACATTGGGTTGGATCCAAAGGTGACCTTCTGCACATGGAATGTACCTTCCATTCATGGATGGCCATGTACTCATGGCTATTTTACACCTCATGCTAGAATGGAAACCTGAGAATTTTATACAGTCCGGCTTTTACTTATTTATTTATTTAGATTATTTATATCCTGCCTTTCCACAATGCCCAAGATGGCTTAGAAAATGTAAATATTTACCATTATAAAACACAGTTAAATATATATACATTAAAACACATCAAATTCAAACATTGTCAGTACCAGCTTCCAGTGACATTCATTAGTTACTTCCACTAAAGGCAAGTTGAAATAATTCCACTTTGCATCTTTTATAGAAGGAAGAGAGCATAGGAGCTTTCCATACCATGTCTGGCAGGCTAATCCAAAGTATGGGTGCAAACACTGAAACGGAGTGCACATGGGCTAAAGCCAAATGAATAATGCTGTAATAACACTTGCTCAAGCTCTTGCATAACAGGACTAGCTGGATCCAGCTTATCATTCATTCATTCTATTCCACCCTTCTAATAATGTGCATTCTTAAACAGTGTTCTTTCAACATCGTAAAGTACTTATATCAGTCCTAGATACAGAAATGTCAAGGGATTCATTTCAGCCAACAGAAAAACAATTTATCAGCTGAGTTCTTCAGGTCTCCCTTTCTAATAAGAGCTGGTAAACTGTAGTGGCTAAAAGTGCTGTTTTCTGAAACCAGTGGGGTTAGCATGAAGTTAACTCTGCATGGGATCAGACATTGAAACAGAGCCAGAAAGATCCTAGTTCAAATGTCATCTCCGCTCTGAATGCATTAGATGACCATTCTGCCTAAGCTCCTTATCAATAAAATGGAACTAATTGAATTGGCCTCATAAGACTTTTGTAGGGATACTTACTCAGTGTATGTTAAGCATTTTAAGCATTTAAAATGTGCTCTACAAATTATTA
>NW_015159713.1:598348-623521 GCF_001447785.1 Gekko japonicus
GCACTGAATAGCATCTCAAATCGATGAGTTATTTCCATATGTGAAAAAGAAGTCATGGCACCATAAAAAAGTAATAATCAACTGTTGTAAAGTTGTGGTAGCTGTAAGCTGCCACATTTTCTGTTTTAAGACAGTCCCATCATGTTCCTCCACAATTCTTTATTCCTAGGATGGGGAGAAGAGAAAAGGAATAGCTTCTTCATACTGTTCACAAAGTAAAACCATGTGCCTGAAGGCTTCAGACAACCTCAAAAAGACCCTCTCCCAGAGGAAAAACCTCTGGAAACTGCATTTCCTAGCAAGCAGTGTTGAATTATTGTCTCTTAAGTATCTGAAGTCTACTCCTTGTTGGATAAGGGGGTAATCCATCGCATGGATAAAAAGAAGCCGTAAGCTGCCTATGATCTGCATGTTCCAAGTCGGCTTCAAAATAAATCAAAGGTTTTTAGTATTCTATGCCTGTTCCCTATTTGAAGTGACTGTGTGCAGCTTAAGAGTTTGGAAATCCTGGGGAGGATGGGTAAAATCCATTTCCATTTTGCCCAGCCGTTCTGTTCTTTCTCACTGAACAGATCCTGTGTGAGGTTAGTTCTCATGTCTCATTGACACTCACAAATGAGGTCTGAGCATGCAGAACTTTGTTTACTTAATGTGGCTTTGATACTGCTTGAAAAAGAGGCATTAAAAATGGTGCTTTCCTCCCCACAGAATGCAAATCCCTGATTTCTCCTTTGATGGTGATAATTATAACTTAGTTCTAACATCTCATGGAATTTTTTGGGGTAAGTTTTATTGATTTATAGTATTTGCCAAAAACAATAATAAATGCCTAATAAAGGGTCTTTATGTGGCATCTCAGTGTGAATATATGTGAAATCTCCTCCCTGTAAAGCCTATTTTGTTTTCTTTTCTTGTTCTTTTTTGCTATGTTTTTCAACCATGAATTGATGGCTGCACATCATTAACCATATCTTGTGGAAGTTCACAACACACAAAAGCCTTTTGCTAACATAGTCACATTTGATGAATGGTTGGGGTGCTTTGATTTTTTTGTTGTTTCTTCTCTTATTCTTTCCTCTTGTTTTAGGCTGAAAGCAAGCAAGAGATTTAACTGAAAAAGCTGAGCTTTGGAGATTAAATACAAAGAATTTAAACCTGATGAGATATAGTTCAGAAGGTGGAAGTGATACAAAACATCTCACAATTTGAGACTTTTAATGTCAGTTGGAACAGGGAGATTTGTGTTTCAGTTTTCTTTTGATTGTTAAAGAGAATACATTCAAAACCAAATAAGAACCAATTGAACCAATGATTTCACACATGACATTTTCAACACAGTTGGGAATTCATTACTCCGCTAAAGATGAGCTATACTGCAGAGGGCTGATCTTTCCTGGCCCTTTGAAATGGTTATTCAAATAAAAGATAAACCAATCTAAAATATCCTTGATTCCTTAAAAAAAAACCCATATTTGTAGTTAAATTATTTTGTTTTGAGACTGACTGTGTTTTTAATTGTAATTTTATATGATTGTGTTTTTACATGTTAAATATGTGAAATAAGTACATCCCTAACTAGGCTCTACAGAGATGTTTTACATGTGCCCAAGAGTTAGGGAACAGCCATGGGCAGCGTGACCACTAGGTGGGCACCCAGGGCACTGGGCCTTAAAGGTTGCCAAATCAGATGAAAGGGAGATTTTAAAAACCTTTTCTATCAATATGTTATCTCATAAACAAAAGTATCAATTGTACTTGTTAAACAGTGCATCATTGTCATGTCAGTTGCGTTATGTTATTGGTTTCACATTGTGGAGCATGAATGTAAAGGGGAGGGGAGTCACAGTTCTCCAATGACTGATCCCTTGGGTCAGTTCTGCACTTGATCAGGGGATTTTTTTTCCTTTTTTTACTTTGAATGATAATTCAAATTACATATACTTCATGTGAACTATGGTGCTGGAGAAGACTCTTGAGAGTCCCTTGGACTGCAAGAAGATCAAATCAGTCAATCCTAAAAGAAATCAACCCTGACTGTTCCCTGGAAGGCCAGATAATGAAACTGAAGCTCAAATACTTTGGCCACCAAATGAGAAGGGAGCACTCACTGGAGAAGACCCTGATGCTGGGAAAGACTGAAGGTCAAAGAAGATGGGAACAGCAAAGGATGAGATGGTTAGACAGTGTCATAGATGCAACGAACATGAAATTGAGCAAACTTCAGAGGACGGCGGAAGACAGGAGGGCCTGGCGGGAGCTGGTCCATGGGGTCGCGAAGAGTCGGAGTTGACTGTGCGACTGAACAACAAAACAAGTTTCAAAAGAGATTTGCTATGTAGTGTGTAGCAGGGAACCTACAGTAACAACAAGAATACTTTCCCCATTCTACTCCACTATTTTCCCCCAGTGCTGTGTGTGTCAAATTAGGTAACTACATCATTTTAGCCGATGTCCCAGTTTTTAGCTGATGTCCCAATTGGGCCTTCCTTGTGTTAATTGAACCTATAAGTCTTTATGTTCATCCCTCTTTGTTTCCCACCACCAGTACATGTTACATGACAGATATGTGCCTCTGTTCCCCTCGAGTTTTAATGAGAAACAACTGTGTGAGACTGCAGTATTATTATGAGGTCTGCAGGTAAGACATGGTCACTTAACCCTTTACCCCAGCTATTTAACTCCTTTTCCATCACTAAGGGAAAGACAGAAACTAACAGGGTTGTTGGTTTCTTTTAAGTGATGCCGGAACTCTCAAGAGGGAAATGACATTTTCAATCTGCATACTGAAAATGTATGAACTTTTAAAGATTTGATGAAGAAATTCCAAAATTCCATTCCAGCGTGTTCCCCCGGAAAAAAAGCCCTGGGAACTAATAATTCCTTCCTGGTAATTAGTACTAACAGACCCAAACTGACAAATCCCCACACAGTCATGAAGTTCACAAGGGGACCATAGGCCATTCATAATCACTCAGTTTATACTAACTCAGAGGGTTATTCTAGGTATAAAATGGGGGAAATGAACCTTTGTACAATATCAAGAGTTCTTTCAAACTTTTGATTGAGGACAGCAATGGTTTCCATCCTAGCTGGTATCCTTTCCCGCTACTGCTACTTCTTATATCTGCCTTGTCCTCCTCTCCCCTGCCTGTGAAGTAGCCAGCAGTCTTAAATTGGATAAATTAGTACATGCCATCTGATCTGTTTGAAATGTATTGATGTTTTAATTGTTTTATCTTGATATGTTTTTATGGATGCTGTACATAGCCCAGAACCCTACACTAGGTGGGATAGGATGATTAACAAATTTAATATGGAAGAAGAAGAAGAAGAAGAAGAAGAAGAAGAAGAAGAAGAAGAAGAAGAAGAAGAAGAAGAAGAAGAAGGAGTTGAATTTATACCCTTCCCTTCACTTGGAGTCTCAGAGCAGCTTCCAATCACCTTCTCTTCCTCTCCCCACACTGTGAGGTAGGTGGGGCTGAGAAAGCTCTTTTGAAAACTGCTCTTGAGAGAACAGTTCTGACAGAACTGTGACTGACTCAAGGTCACCCAGCTGGCTTCATGTAGAGGAGTGGGGAATCAAACCCAGTTCTCCAGATTAGAGTCCACCACTCTTTAACCACTACACCACACTGGCTCTATATAAATAAACAAAAGAAGTTCAGTATTGGTGGCTTGAAGAGGAAAAACCCTGAAGATATGGATAAATGGATTTATCTATTCCTTCTACAAATCCTTCATGACTCTCACAGCTTCCTATGGCTGATTTTAATCAAGAAACTATTATATGCACCCACCATGTAAAATCTTGGCCCTGAAAGCGTCCCATGAATTAAATCAGTGAGCTTTGAATGGGTGTACAGAGTTTTCCTTTTTCACATTCTTTAGGTTTAGTTTTACTATCAGTATTAGATGGGAATCAATGACTGATCATGTCAAGTGTATTAAAATCTTCAGATCTTGATGTAACCCAGAAGGAGTGAATTCCCAGTATTTAAAACACTAACTTCATTCAAACTGATTTGTACGTAACTCAAGGTTTATTACTGAAGCAGAATGTCTGGTTCCAGTAGTACTGACAAACTTCCAGTTGTAATATGTTCTGCAACTTATTTAATTATTTTAATTAATTAAATTAATTAACTTGTTCTGTCTTGACCCAAACAAGATGTTTATAATGCAACTTAAAATTTCTACCTTCTGCTTCAAGAGCTAAAGTTCTTGAAAATAAAATTTTAACTTTTGTAAACACTGATGCATACTTAATTAGATTTTTAAACAAATGTTATATTCTTTCCTTCATCATCTATATGCATTTATGGGCTGAAATTAGAAAATATACCTAAATAATATGTTTCCCATTTCCCATGGAGGCAGGCTATAAATGGGTGATTTTCAGTCATGGCTGTCATAGATTTTTCTTCAGATCTAACAGAAGACTTCTATCACGTCTCTTATAAGGGTATAATACAGATTTTTATAAGGTTTCTGTTTGATATTCTGATATTTGTGTAATTTTTCAGTCTTGCTACTACAACATGCTAAAATATTCTAAAGATTGTTATAATAGAATGTGGGGATTTGGGTGCATTAAACTTACATTACTAACATTAATCACATATTTCTTCCAAATACCAAAACTTCCAGTTATTGCTGCAGTTACAACAATTTCAAGTCCCTCAGAGGTTTGTTTGTTTGTTTGTTTTTGTTTGTTTGTTATGGTGTTTAGACTAGCATACAGTTTAATCAGACATAAAATACTAATTTGAAAAAAATCGTATTTAAGAGCTTTTAAGGTACAATTCCTGTAATTTGAAAATTAATGCACAAAATTTAGCTACTTGAAATGTGATCTTATAAATTATTGTCAGACAAAAACCAGTGAAACCTTGCTTTATTTGTGTGTATATGGCCAGGGATCATATCAAGTAATGGAGAAATAATTCCAGGACATACCTCCCTGCACAGTGGACAGCTAAAGAACATGTGCTCTACAGACTCAACCTCCCCTAAGGAGCAAGAGAATAACCTTTTGTGAGCTGTAAGCTCTACAGACTCAACCTCCCCTAAAGAGCAAGAGAATAACCTTTTGTGAGCTGTAACATCGGGTCTCTGCATTATTTATGATGGTGGAATTTAGCTCAGAGACTGTTTGCCTTAATAGGTGCACAGGCTAGATAGGGATTGTTCTCCAGCTGTACCAGTCAGAACCCTCTTGGAGCAGCACAGATGACAGACAGGAAATATCTTTTAGAAATTTAATAAGTAAATATCCATAATACATTCAGATAATTAGTGAAAATATCACACATACACACAAAATAGCTAAAAAACAAAGGGTTGAGGTGATCTTAAGAGTTCAGAGATGAAATAGGGTGAAGCATTGATGGGGTAATAGCTACTGTGATGGAATTAAAGGATAGTGGACAGCAGCAGGTAAATAAAGACGCTGCTGAGTCATGACTGAGAAGGAAGGGGGCCTTTTGGGTCAGAATTCTCAGGGTGAACAACTGACAGTTGGGAGCTGACAGTTGGGAGAAGGAGTTGGAAGAGAAGCTAGCAGAGAGCGATCAGCTAACTGGATAGCTCTGAGGTGGAACAAAAAACCTCTGTGGCTTTGTGGAAACAGCCTGATATCAGTTTGAGTAGAAAACTGTGGCTGAATAAAACTCTGCATTGGTACCCTCTAAAGGAAAGAGGAGAGTGAACAGAGAGTGAACAGTATAAGACCTCAGTGGTCACAAACACCAGATACATTGCTCCAAAGGAACTTGTAGAGGTGGCTATAGAAAGGGCTAAGGGTCTGGAGGAGTCTGGAAAGCTAGAAAGGTGCCCAGTTAGAGACTCAAAGGGTCCAGACAGATTAAGTCCAAAGGTTAGCCACAAAACAGTTACTGGAGAATGGGATCATAAGTGTTTTTAGTGAACTGAAGAACATCTGTGTAAAACTGAGAGTGATAAGCCTACAGTCTATGTGAAGGCAAAGTAAAAAGTTATATTTTACAAGGAAACAAAATATCCTATATAAATATATCCCACTCCCCTTTTGGGCTTTCTGAGAAATAAAGAAGCTTACTGTTTGACTTTTACAAATACTGATGCCTAACTTACTGGTGAAAGAATTATACTGGGGAGTTGTCCTCCATACATCCATAAGTTATATACCAAAACCCCCAAAGAGACTAACATTTATAGTGACCTGGTCAGATACAGAGTAGTGAGAACTGACCAGTCACATCATAAGTAAAAATATTTTAAATCCAGTACAACTATAAGTCTACACAGGCAGTGACGCCACATCTCGGTCATCCCAATGGCCTGGGAGAGGGCATTGGATGTTATAGCTACCTTCTGAAGAGGAGAGTCCACGGTGCAGATGGCTAGGCTGACAAGCACATCCATGAAGACCCAAGAGAAATGAGGGATCCAATTGGTATGTGTGCCAGGAGACTGAACTAAAGAGGGCTGGGTATGGAGCCCAGATATAGGAAAATTGTGCCTGCGGGGAAGTGAGGCACAACAGGGAAATGGTCCTGAATGGACTGGGATGACCAGTAATGGCTCAAAAGGGGTTTTGGACAAAGAAAGTCCCAGTTTAGGAAGGGGAAACCTTTGCTAGTGAGTGATGGGGCAACTGTATAGTCTTGGCTCCATCAATGGCTGAGCTATCACAGGAACAATGACAACAATAGACCATGGCTGGGATGGTCCCAGTATTGGGGGCAAAGTCTGGAGGTGTAAGACACAATGCTGGAATGCAGGTATGCTGTCATCTTTTGAGATGCTGAAACTAAGCCATTGTCCTTGTATGAGGGCAGCTACGTGCTTGCTGTATCAGAGCTTGATAGTCCTGAGTACATGTCTGGGCTTGTTGGTCTTGCACACAGAGAGGGCTAGACTTGCCCTATGCCAACGTTGGCCCTACCTTGCAAGGAGAGGCTTATGCTAACATTTTCTGGGTAGGGAATTTTATTATACCTACCTTCAATAACCACAGAAGGGAGAGCAGAACACCTAGCTAGAGTAAACACCCTTCTAAAACTATTTGCTTCCACAGAGGCCAGATATGTTGCCTGTTCAATAGTTCTTTTGACATTTAACAGCACCCCAAGGTTTGATACACTAGAGATATCAGATTGCCACTCTGTATCCTCGAGTCCCTCAGAGCTAATATACAATGAGGCAACTTGGTCCTTCATCCTTAAAAGTTTGCTTTTCTCTAGATTCAAGTCCAGTAGCATCTTAAAGACCAGCAAGATTTCCAGGGTATAAGCTTTCAAGAGTCAAAGTTTCCTTCATCAGTATCTTGCTCTTCTACTGTAGACCGACATGACTACCCACCAGAAATTACTTTTCTCTAGTCACTCAAAGGAAACAGTCATTTGTATTGTGTGTGCACATTGCATGGTTTTTATGTGTAATTTATATGATATAATGTATGACATTGATATATATAATATAAATATGTATAATGATGTATTAAAGACAAATGATATTGAAAATGTATACAGTGGGGGAAATAGTATACAGTGGGAAAAATAGTGCATAATGACATGGAAATGAAGAATTAGTTTGATTCACATAAGGGAGAAGGAAAAGTAAAATGTGGGGTTTGGGATCAAAACAGCTGGGGTGAAAAATGCAAAATTATCCCTATTTATATAGTATCATATTAGTTTATATAGTAATTTATAATGGGAACAACTGAGCACAAGGTGATCTTTCCTCATCATTCTCCCATAATTCTCCCTCAATAGGTTTCTTGTGAATGTATCTTCACATAATCAGCCTTATATGCAACTATATCCCGAGGAGCAATGTTTTTAAAAACTTAATCCTTCTTCATACTATATAAATGCCCCCACAGTTGCAGCCAAATCATGAAGAAAGACTTAACAAAAAAAAGGAGGTGGGTGGGCGGGCAGAGAACATCAGCCTTGAAAAGCCAGGAAGTTTCAGTTTTCACTTGTGGTCCAGTATGTCTTGACAAGAGATTTTAAGAGACAACCTGATCTAGTATGGCTTCCTGCATGAATGTTAGAATAAATGCAGAAACTCCCGGGCCTGGGGTTATTTATTTGAAATATTCCAAGCCTCCAAATAGTCTGTGGTCTGCCCATTTCTTTGGCTACAATTACAACCATTTGAAGTAACTCTGTAAGGTGGCACAAGTAGGGGTTCTTTTCATTGCTACAGCCTGCATTTCCCCTGTTACATGATCTTTTCACAAAATACAGAATGCCATTTCTCAGCTTGTCTGCATCTGTAAAACAGCTGGAAACTGTATCCATAGCACTGGAGAAATCAAATGTATATTACTGAGAGCAACACCACATTGATGTAATCTTTTTAGCACTGCACACTAAGGATGTATATAAGAAAATGTGCCAAGATCACCAGAGAACATAACGTCTGTGTTTATAATAAGAGCAGTAGTTTCTGGGATGATTTGCATGTTACTGTGCTGGAGACAGAAGAGTAATCTTATGATGTTTTCTAGGCGTGAATGTATATATTCATCTATAATAGTAAAAGGTTTGAGTAATAGCTTCTTCCTACCATTTTCCATGCATTAATTCTTGTGATTATATTTATGTTAACCTGTGCCTGAAGTTAGTGTTAGTGTTTAAAATAGGAATGTGGTTAACTGCAAATCTAACTATACAGAAACTAACTCAAGGGAGAAAAGTCACAATGCAATAATATTTTCATGTCTTGAATGATTTTGTGTGTGTATGTGTACACGCACACATATTCAACATCATCTGCATTTAGATATTTGAAACTACTGTACAGAATCCCTTAGGTCTTGCTGCATGGGACAACCTACACTATTTTAAGGGTGCTTCCTGCCGTACATAGATGGAGTTGATTAGATAAATCTGTTGTCCACTAACTGCCTCAATGTTTGCATTATGTTCTTCACATACATTTTATAACCCTTTAGAGAAGTACCCCTGTCTTCCGTGAATAGCTTCTGACAAAATATCTCATGCTGGTCCCAGCATGTCCTTGCTGCCTGAAGTTGATAAGGTTGCTACTCACTGGCTGTGGTGGCGGCAATGAGGCTGAACTGGTACATGCATAGGAGAAAAAGAGAAGTGAATAAGATGTCATTACAGGAAGCAACCAAGATGTTGAGCCAATTGCCCTGTGGGCAACTAAAGTTTATCTTGTGGGTGTTATTTGTAACAAGCATGTCTCCACATCTCTTCCAATCTCTCCATGCTACTGCATGCACATGTGGCCTTAATGGAAGCAAGAAATGGATCACCCTCTGCCTCACTGCCCCTGTCAGACTCTGGCCATACTGAAGCCAAATGGAGAAAAGTGCTCTTTTTCTTATTGGCCACCATAAGCCACCCACACCATTTCCAGACAAAATGCACTCATTAACCCTTCTCCCTCCCCTCCCATCTGAAGCTTTTAACCCCATTGAAATATGTGTCTAGAAATCTCACCAATGTGGAAAAGGTCTTTCTGACTGTCATCCCTTCTGCTGACACTCATCTGAAGACAGAGATACACAAAAAGATCAGTGTCACCCAAAACAAAACATACTCCAGAACCATGCAAGTTAAACAGTTCAGCTGCAAAGACTTAACCAGGCCTTTACCTTTAAATGCCTCTGTGGTAGGCGCCTGTGTTCACAATTCTTGACCAGCTAATTTGGTCCAGATAGGGGCAGGGAAAAGCTTCAAATAAGCTGTTTCCCATGTTTTATACAAGTTCTTATAAGCTTTTAGGAGATGCTCAGATCTCATCCTTTCCCCACCGTATTCTCTTGCAGGAAAAGATCGACAAATTCTCTGAAAGTGGCTCATGTATGTTCGTCGTGACAGCACTTTATCTTGACTATTCAATGGGCCAGATGTTATGTGGGGCTGTGAGAGATGCACAAACAGATCATCATCATTTAAAAAGGGAAATAGCCACCCTGTGTACCTTGTGCAGGGGAGCCATGACATGTGGAAAAATGGGTTTAATTCTCCCCCGATTTTCTTTGCCATCAAAACCGACTACCTTCTGTACTGTTGTTACCTTTATAAAGGAAACAAAAATTCCAGCAAAAAGAAGGTGCCTGCTTTTTTTTCTTCTTCCAAGGATAATAAAAGCCCATCGTGGTGATAGTTCTAATTGATGGAACCATACAGGGAATCCCTTAAAGTCCTTTTGCACTTAACAGAGGCCCCACTCTGGATCACAGCCCCAAGGAGCTACTGTTACTATTTTAAAATGCTGGTGTTATCTCTTCACAGATCTCTGCAGTCACTTCTAGTTTGGCTCCACAAAGGCAGATCTATAAGTACAGCAGCTACTAATGCAGATATGCATTTGCCTTTTAATAACCTGAGGCTGACTGATGCATCTGTTGAGGTGGGTGGGAATATGCATCCTTGTTCCAGGCTCTCTGTGTGTTCTGCATTTAATTCCCTCTGATGCTCAGTTTGGAAAGGTATACACAACCACTCTACCAGGTGAAGCAAAGGCTTGAGGGAGCAGCAGCTGTTTCAATCACCTCTTCGAAGTTGGACATTATTCTTCATCATTTATCCCTCTTGGCAGAAGACAAATGATTTCCCTCCAACTTTCAGAAACTCTTATAGCATTTCCCCAAAGGCATAGTTAACATGAAGAAAATCAGCAGCTTTTCTTTTGTTCTTGTTAAAAAATTAGACACAGTGGGAACTGACTTCATTATAAGTGAACTGGAACATCAAAGGCTGTAGGATAAGAGAAACATGCTGTATCCATAATGCCAAGGCAGAATATTTCTTAAAAAATAGGAAGAACAGGTTACACAATTAAATCAATTCCAATTCATGTACAATATGGCTTTATAACACACACTGACTAGCATCAGCATCAGTGCTAATCTAAAGATCGCTCCAGAGATAAATCAGACAGAAAAGTCAAATTTTTAATGACCCAGTTCCTAATTAACAGTATCCCAAAGATGCTTCACTGGTAAATTAAAATTGTATGAAGTATTCTGATTATAAAATATACTCTTATAGAGTATAATTTAGATCACTGTGCACCCAAGGCTGTCACTGTCTGGGGAGAGGAAAAGTCCAATTTCTGGTACAGGCTCATGGCTCCCCCCTGGATTTTGCTTTAATTGTTACCTTGGACCCTCAATGTACTTGTGCTCTATTAGATCTAGTGACCTCAGTCTCACATTTTTTCCTCTAGATTTCCTTCTGAGGTTATTGGTTGCCCTCGTGTTTCCCTGCCTTAGAATCTGGACCTTTGCCTAGAACATTAACTGATACTTTCAACATAATTCCTTTCAAACAGCCTGTTACTCAAAGGTTCTCAGACTCTCTTAGGCATTAACCCTTGATGGTCCATCACATGTCCCACCTTTTTTTCTTATTGCTTCAGGTCAAGTTCTTTCAAACCTCTCTTGTGCAATGGGTGAAGCATGTGTTTGCATTTTACATTTTTTTCTTTCTCCCCCAATCCCAACAACTCAAACTTCACACACACACACACACACACTTCAAAATGTTCTGGAGAGTGCATCACCCCAAACTAATCCTATCAACTGCCTGACCACAGTTTCCCCCTATCCACATTTACCTTTCAATAGCAGCATCCCTTGGACGAAACAATCAGAGCTTCATCCAAATCATTGTTCATCTCAGAAAAACTCATCAGGAGTATTGTTTTGGGACACCCATGTCATCCTGCCCCAGGGAGAATATTTCCTATAACTGGGCTCTACAGAGCATCAGTTGTGTGTGTTTGTTCTCCTGGATCAAGACCTCATGCCTGAAACACATCACTTAGTCTTGCTTTTCTTCCAGCTTCTTCTTCTAGATAGGTAATTATCACCCACCCCAATCTTTATTCTCGATACTCTCATTTATCTTTGTTAGCCTTGTATGTTAGTTAATTTTTTGTTGATACTTTTGACTTGGTTTAATGGGGAATGTTCAGTACATAATGTGAATTTCCTCCCCCATATGTATGGTTTTAGTTTCCCCACAGCCCACACTATTGCCAAACATTCTCTTTCAATAACAGAGAGCTTAATACTAAGGTAAAGTTCAAGTTGTAGGATTCCATTGTCCCCAGTCTCGTTTAGCATGGCCCCAATCCCAATATTGGAAGCATCTGTGTATACAGTAAAGGGCTTCATGTAGTCAGGAGCCTTCAATACTGACACTATGGTCAACACTTGTTTGAGGTGGTCAAATGTAGTTTGGCACTCTGGCATCCAATTTACCTTGCCAAGAAAGGTTTTCTTGGTGAGTTCACATACTGGAGCTGCAATGGAACTGAACTTGGGAATGAACCTATAATATCTCACAACTCCTATAAGGCTCTGATTTGCTTTTTGGTTGTAGGTCTATGCTATTCCTGTATAACTTGTACTTTGCTCCAGTCTGGTTGTAATATCCCACTTCCAAGCATTTTTGTGCCCTAGATATTTTTCTTGGTACAGAGCTGTTTGGTATTTGGAGGCTTTTACTGTTAAGCCAGCCTCTTTTATCTGTTGGAAAACAATGGCTAGATGTTAAAGAGGTTCCTTCCAAGTTTGGCTAAAGATTGCAATATCATCAATATAAGCAAGTGCAAAATCTTTTAATCCCATTAACAGTTTATCTATCAGCCTCTGGAACGTAGATAAGGCATTCCTATGTTAAAAAGCCAAAACTGAACTTAGAGTCCCTCTCTCTGGTTACAAATACTGTTTTTGGTTGATCTTTAGGATTCATGGCTACCTGCTAATACCCTTTGGTCAAATCTATGTGGAAATAAAATGAGAAGCACCAATTGTCTTCAATAATTCATCCACCCTTGGCATAAGATACACATCAAGGACTGTCACCTTATTCAATTTTTGATAATCGACACCAGGTACATAGCCACGGTGGAGCACTTAGGGAAATGTGCCCTATCACTCATGGCCCAGGGTGGATTCATGGCGGGCGGGGGGGACAGTGTGGTGTACAAGACTCCTTTCCTTTAGCAGCACACTGGCAGGCTCTCAAGGGCCCCTTGTCCAGCCACATTGCAAAGGTCCTACACGTTGTTTGCCAGATTCAAATGAGTCCCCATAGTAGCTCTCTTGTCAGCTCGGAGTTCCTGGGGTTTTAGGCATGCAGAGAAGCAGGCTCAGCAGCGAGGTTTCTGTCTGTGACACTGCTGCTGCCTCTGCTTTCAGAGACAACAGGGAGGCAGTAGGAGAGCCAAATGGTGGGAAAGGAGCAGTAGCAAGACAGAGCAGACAGAGAGAAAGAAGAACGTCTGATGATGAGCCAGCCTGCTTGGCACAAATGAGCCTCCACCACCACCTGTGGCCATCCGCCCATTAACCCTGCAGGCCTCCCAAGCTCAGGGAGCACAGTGTTCCTCTCTAGATCATCCACTGACTAGCCAGGTTGGCTTTCATTTTCTTTTTTCAAATTTCAGCATTTCTACAACAGTTTTTTTTTTGTTTCAAGTTTCTTGCACAGATATTTCTCCCATTGGTTGCTTAAAAAAAAAACTTGCTGGTTGATCATTTTGTTTATGCCTCACAGGATTTCCCAAGGCCCCACCAACCAAAATTTTCTGGCTATGCCCCTGATCCACACAAAATCTTACTGTTTTATTCAATTTTAGAACTAAAATATCTGTAGAAGCCCAAGGACTTTCTGAGGGTACAATAAGTCCAAGGTTTAACATACATACCCTAGAGAGCACTAAAGTTGGGGTCTCAAAATCGATTGACCCTCCCTGGTCCTAAAGACACCAGGCTTGCTACCACCAGGGCCAGGCCTTTTCAGTGGCAGCCACACACTGGTGGAATGAGCTTCCGAAAGAGATCAGGGCCATGTGGGACCTTGCACAGTTCCGCAGGGCCTGCAAGATGGAGCTCTTCCACCAGGCCTTCAACTAGGAGCCGCCCCCACTATCACCCCCAACTCTCGGCTGCGATGGCCAGCCTGTATGAAGAACTGATGTAATACTGATGTAAGGTGGGAGAACAATAGGCCTGGTATCTCAAGTATAAATTTTGTGCTGAGCTAACTTAGTTCTCCCTGGGAAGTTTGAAAAGATGGACTGATAGTCCTTAAGACATAAGAACATAAGAGATGCCAATGTTGGATCAGGCCAAAGGCCCATCCAGTCCAACACTCTGTATCACACAGTGGCCAAAAATACCAGTGCCATCAGGAGGTACCTGTGGCAGTGAATTCCAAGTGTTAATCACTCTTTGGGTGAAGAAGTACTTCCTTTTATCCGTTCTAACCCGACCGCTCAGCAATTTCATGGAGTGCCCACGGGTTCTTGTATTGTGAGAAAGGGAGAAAAGTACCTCTTTCTCTACCTGCTCTTTCCCATGCATAATCTTATAAACCTCGATCATGTCACCCCTCAGTCGTCTTTTCTCCAAGCTAAAGAGCCCTAAGCGCCTTAACCTTTCCTCATAGGGAAAGTGTTCCAACCCTTTTATCATTCGAGTTGCCCTTTTCTGCACTTTTTCCAAAGCTATAATATCCTTTTTAAGGTGTGGTGACCAGAACTGCACACAGTATTCCAAATGAGGTCTCACCATTGATTTATATAGGGGCATTATGATATTGGCTGATCTGTTTTCAATACCCTTCCTAATAATCCCCAGCATAGCATTGGCCTTCTTTATTGCAGTCACACACTGTCTCGACATTTTCAGTGAGTTATCCACTACAACTCCAAGATCTCTCTCTTGCTCAGTCTCTGCCAGTTCAGACCCCATCAATGTGTATTTATATTTAGGATTTTTGGCTCCAATGTGCATCACCTTGCACTTGGCCACATTGAACCCCATTTGCCATGTTGACGCCCACTCGCCCAACTTTGACAGATCCCTTTGGAGTGCCTCACAATCCTCACTGGTTTTCACCACCCTGAACAACTTCGTATCATCCGCAAATTTAGCCACTTCACTGCTTACTCCCAACTCCAAATCATTAATGAACAAGTTAAAAAGCAGTGGACCAAGTACTGATCCCTGTGGTACCCCACTGCTTACCCCCCTCCACTGGGAGAACTGCCCATTTATACTCACTCTCTGTTTTCTATTAATTAGCCAGTTTTTGATCCATAAAAGGACTTGTCCTTTTATCCCATGATTTTTGAGCTTACTTAGGAGCCTTTGATGAGGAACTTTATCAAAAGCTTTCTGGAAATCAAGGTAAACAATATCTATTGGATCCCCCTTGTCCACATGTTTGTTCACCCCCTCAAAGAACATTAACAGGTTAGTGAGACAAGATCTTCCCTTACAGAACCCATGTTGAGTCTGCCTCAATAGGTTTTGTTCATCTATGTGCCTACTAATTCTTTCCTTAATAATGGTTTCCACCAATTTACCCGGTATCGACGTCAGACTGACTGGCCTGTAATTTCCCGGATCTCCTCTGGAACCCTTTTTAAAGATGGGGGTGACATTAGCTACCTTCCAGTCCTCAGGAATGGAGGCTGATTTTAAGTCCGGGCTCGGGCCAGGACTCTTGGCACATCTGGCAGTGTTTAACACAGTCCTCAATTTCGCTGTCCATACCCGGCCACCAAACGTAGCTGCGGGCTAGCGACTTCATATGCACAATTCCTGGGTGTGTTTCATGTAAGGCTGCTAGGATACGCTGGCACAGTGGAGCGGACATGACCACCCAGCTTCCCCACAACAAGCAGCCCTTGTGGGCCGACAGTTTGTCCCGGCATGAGGAGAATCCAGCGAACTCTGGGCCCACCCGGCTTGTGGGCCAACCCCTCCCCACCCAGTCCAAAACACAGAAGAGCATGCAGTCCCATGTGGTGTGGCGGATCACATTGTGTACCTGGATGGGACGGTCAGGCAGGTCCTTGAAGAGCAGAATCTGGTGTGCAGATGCTGGGTCCGGGTCACAGGAGGGCAGTGGGAGGTGACTGAGGGCGTCTGCATGACCCACTGCTTTACCGGGCCCGTGGATGAGCACATACTGGTAGCTGGCCAAGAAGATAGACCATAGGAGTACCCTAGGGGACAGCATCTGTGGGGTCCGGCGATCCGGAGCCAACAGACCCAGGAGGGGTTTGTGGTCTGTCACAATGGTGAAGGGCCACCCATTGAGGTAGTCATGTAACTTCTTGACACCTGCCACGATTGCCAGCGCCTCTTTGTCAATCTGCGTGTAGTTGTGCTCAGCTGAAGACAAGGTGTGGGAGTAGTAGGCCACGGGGACCTCATGGCCATCGGGCAGCTGGTGTTCCAGGACGGCCCCCATCCTGTACAGTGAAGCATTGCAGGCAAGGATGATGGGGAGCGTCTCATCAAAATGCACTCCGACTGCGTTGGAGGTGAGCAGGTCCTTGATGGCCCGGAATGCGGCAGCATGCTTGTGGCCCCACACCCAAGGAGCTTTTTTATCAAGAAGGTGGTGATCAAGAAGGGTTGGCGATTGCAGCCTTGTGGGGCAAGAAGGAATGATAGAAGTTCAGCAGCCCCAAGAAGACCTGGAGTTCCAGCTTAGAAAAGGGGGTTGGAGGATCAACAATGGCGCGGACCTTGTCAAACATTGGATGGATGCCTTGAGCGTCAACTAAGAACCCCAGGAACCGACTCACAGAACCCCCAGGAGGCATTTTTCCCTCTTTTCCCATTTCACCACACCCAGAATGCACCCCTGTGCATCACGATGATCTGGGCCTCAGCGGTGGCATCATCTACAGGGAGCTGCTGGTCCGCCTGGGCCAAGTCCAATTTGCTAAAAACCTTTGCACCAAACATGGCTGACTACTGGAAGGGGATAAGTGTGGTCCTGCAGGGCCTTGTTTATGATGCACTTACAGTCCACACAGATACGGATGTCCCCATTGGGCTTCACTTGGGTGACGATGCGGGTCTCCCAGCGGTCATGAGGCCCCCTGCACTACCAGGCAGTCCAGCATTCTGTCTCTTTTGGGCCACAAATGGGACGTGCCTGATCTTCATACGGATAGGGCGTACAGCTGGGTCGAGGTCTAGGGAGACCGGTGGATCAGTGTAGCAATCAAGCATACCATTGAAAATGGCTGGGAACTTGTTGCACATGTAGCTGAAGTTCATAGGCCACACATGATGCACCCCCATTACCCTGAACCCCAGGGGAGCAAACCACGACAGGCCCAGTAAACTAGTAAGCCATCCTTCTACCACCAACAAATCTAAAAGTCCTTCAAAGTTTTTATACTGCACATGGAACTTGCCCCACCCTTTAATGGCCACCGGGTTCTTTTGGAAGTCTCTGAGGGTGAAGCCTGTGGGTTCTAGGTGGGGACCCTCTTGCGGGCAGAGCCTCCTGAGAGTCTCTTCTGAGATGATGGAGATGGAGGACCCCGTGTCCAACTCCATTTTGCAAGGGGCCCCCTCTCTTAACACGGTTATCTTAATTTTGTTAGGGGTGTCCTGGGGCAAGTGTTGTACCTGGTTTTGGTGGATGGCTGTATTGTGGATTCCTGCGGATTCCTGGTGGGCGGTTGGACGATGCCGGTTTCCTCAGGAGTGGCAGGCTCGTGCAATGTGGCCTTGTTTTCCACAGGCTCGGCAGATCAGGTTGTGGAAATGGCAAGAACAGTGTTTGTGCTCTTCTTCACAGCTGGCGCAAGGCGCTTGAGCAATGGTCTTCTTGGGCTGCGGGGCGGTCACGGATGGTGGGCATGAGTCCCGGCAAGCCAGGCGGCGTACCTGGAGTATTTCTTCCTTGTCCAAGGTGTTGGAGACCAAGGATGTGGAGGCCTGATGTGCAGAATGGGCCTGGCGATCCCATTGTGCCTTTTCAAAAGCCGTGGTCATGTTTAGTGCCTTGTTCAGTTTGAGTTCGTCGGTACCGATGAATTTGCAGCAGAGTTTCTGTTCATGGATGCCCCAGACAAACTGTGTTAAGAGGGCGTCCTCAAGATCTGGGAATTCACAGTTTATGGCCAGCCTGCAGAGATCAGCCATGGAGTCGGTGGCCACTTCCCTGTACTTCTGGTGGCATGCCAAGAAGTCCATGCACTTTGCCATCTTGGTTGGTTGAGGCGCGAAATGGCCAGTGAGGGCCTTGATGAGTTCATCGTACGTGGCTGCTTCAAGGGTTTTAGGAGCGATGAGGCCCTGGGCTAGGCGTAGCGTGGCGATGCCGCAAGTGCTGAGCAGGAGCGACGTCTTCTTGTCTGTGTCATCTGTGCCTTGGAACCGAACAAAGTACTTCAGCTGCTCTACCCACACGTCCCAAAGCTCAGGGTGAGCAGGGTGAAATGCAGGAATGACTCCCTGAGTGGCAGCCATGACCCGTGGAGCGATGCAAGGTGCAGAGTCCTGGAGATCATTGTGTGGTGCAGTGCTGGAGGCTGGGTCAGGCTTGCTCATTGGGATCCCATCCTCGTCGCCAGTGAAATATATTGAGTTCAGACACGTATAAGTGATCAGCTCAGTGTTTATTAGTGATTCAGTTTTTTGCACATAGAAGTGATCAGTTCAGTGTTTATTAGTGATTCAGTTTTTTGCCACAATACTTGTAAAGATTCATCTTGGCTTTGCTCCATCAGAAATTATACTTTAGGGATTTTCTACAATAAACTTCCTAATTCTCTCAGAATGGGCTCTGCCTGGGACTGTTCTGTAGTGTGGCTACATTTGGTTTCTGTTGCAACCTGTCGAGCTTTGGGCCTAGTAGGCAGTTCTGAAACGTGAGTTTGAGGCCCATTCCTGGACACTATATTAATTGATTTGGCTGGTGAGGCAGCATCCCCCACCCCAGCTCTGGAATATCTGTATCTACAACCAGACTTCCTGGTACTGCTAGGGAGATGCTGATGCCTTCAATCTGTACCAGCACACCACAATTATGTATGTTTAATATTGTGAACTCTTGCAACCTATGACATCAATGGACTTAAATTTTACACTGAGCGTGCCACTTATTCCTGCTAGTAAAGCATCTCAGATTTTTCCATATTCATGGTCACCCAACTTCTTCTAAACTTGTGCTGTGAGCCTTGCTACTTTGTCAAACTGATATTTTATAGCTTTCTTTCATATGCTCAGATGACTGATCTGCAAATTTGAGCTGAATTGGAAATTGACTCTGTCCCCACAGACATGTATAGGTATATATTTCCCTAAAATCACACAGGCCTTATAGTGCAATCACTGAGCAGAACGACTTCCTTCTAAGCCCATTGACTTCAATGGACTCTGCTTAGGATTCCACTGTCATTTCCCCCCCTGTTTGAGAATGGCTCGAAACCAAACTGGGTTTAATTTCCCACATGCAGCTGCTGGAGTGACCTTGGGGCAGTCACGAGTTATTTCAGAGCTGTTGTCTCAAGAGTAGTTCTCAAAGAGCTCTCTCAGCCCCACCTACCTCACAGGGTGTCTGTTGTGGGGAGAGGAAGGGAAAGGAGATTGTAAGCAGTTCTGAGACTCCAAGTGAAGGATGGTGTATAAATCCAATTTCTTCTTCTTCTTCTTCTTCTTCTTCTTCTTCTTCTTCTTCTTCTTCTTCTTCTTCTTCTTCTTCTTCTTCTTCTTCTTCTTCTTCTTCTTCTATATTGAGAAACTTAATTTGCTTCCGTTTTTGCATGGTAATTTCACGGCTGAATTGGGGCTAGTACAGCATCATTTCCCCCCCTAAGAACATTATGGTGCTGCATGTAGGTGATGTTTCTCTCTGTGTGTGGGGGTGTGGGGGTGTTGCATGCATGTTGCAAATGGGCCAAATTAATTGTCCATAATGAGCACATGCTGTGATTTTGTTTGGTACCTTAAAGCTTTCTAATGTGAGCAGAGGGAGCCCATAAAATTGCAAACGATACGGATGATACATTCTCTTCACTCATGGAACAGCCTGTCCTAAACAAAAAGGCCATGTGGACAGGTTCTAAACCAATGTGGTTCTACCACTGAGAATATAATAGATGGCTCACATTAGTCTTTAAAAATGTCAAGGGGCAATTATTTTATTATACAGTAGATAACTCTGGAAATATTTTCAGGGCTTTTTAAAAAAAATACTAACCCTAAACAATCTCAAAAATTAGGATGTGGAGTTAAACATTTGTAGTCTTGCAACAAAACCACAGCTGGGAGGGAGTGTACCCTCACTGTGTCAATGCAGTATCCCAAACCCAGAACATTATCCTGGGATTGTAAGGGTAACAGTGTAAGTATAACTTCAGGCTCAAAATGTTGGGTTCATGCTGCTTAAACTCTTGAAAAGAAACATTCCAGAATCTCAACAATGCAATCATAGTTCTTCTTAATAGTCACTTTTTCATTACTGTACAATCAAGCATTGCTCACTTTAGCCTCCACTTTCCAAAAGAAACACAGGCTATCTGTAAGATTTTGGCTTCATTGCATGGTCCACTATAGACTGGAACAATGCCTTAAAATATGAAATAAAACAGTCATAAGTTAAAACGTAGTTCCTTGAAGTAGTTGGAAGTGGTTCAAGGTCTGGGGGCTGTTTTGAATGGCACCAGGAACACAGGAATGGTTATCACATTGACACCCTTGAGCCATGATTACTAACTTATGTTGGGGCATATACTCCAGCAAATAGATTGAGTATATTATGGGTTCTACTGAGTTGTTTCCCAGAAAAATAAACTATTAGATCTTTGTTTTCACTGTGATACTTTTTTAGACTTCAGCTATTCTGAAACTGCACATACATGGCCTCCCACTGATTTACAGCATGACTCCCTATTGGCATAGTCAGCAGTAATTAGTCAGAAAAACAATGGCTATATTAAAACACAAGATTACTACTCTCCACCATAAATATATATGTCGCTTTCCCAGGCAGTTTAACATCTTTGTAACACATTTAACTGTCAGTAATTATTCAGAACCTTACACAACCACTATTTGTTGATCAGTAGTTGCTCTTTGTAAATGTAGTTGCTCTTTGCAAATTCTCTGCATTGTGGTACAACTAGTTCTATGTTATCTGGTAAGTGGGCTGTGACCCACAAAAGTTCATATTAAAATAGGTATCATTCGTTTTTAAGGAACCACTAAATTTTTGTTTTATTTTGCTATGAAATCCCTTTGCAATTACTGTCATGCCCTTTTTTGCAATTACCTATAATCACACATACCAGGAATTGACCAAAATTATGTAATGGGCATGCATGTTACCTGTGATCCTTCTGATAACTGCAGTCACCATGTTGCATAAACAGGGGCACCACATGTATTTACGATACATTACCATACATTAACCATACACAGTTCAGTCTGTTTCACGTTGAACCCTTAAAAATTCAGGGGTCAGTTTGTTTGTACTGAAAGTAAATATATGCCTGTGTCCATACAACATGGAAACCACACACACTGGGAGGATCTCAAGTACAGCATGTTCCTATTATACATGGTTGATGACCTCCCTGGTATACAGGTATAACATCCGAAAAAGTTTTAACAAACTGAATTTTTTAAAAAATGCATACCCTTTTCATCTTTCAGTGATCTAATGTATTCTGTATAAGGATGCTTCCAAATATATATTTTTTGTGCTCAGTAAAAAAGAGATGACTGTAGATATAGGTTAAATTTATGGACTTAAATTTTATTAATCATAGAAACCTCCACCAGGAAAATATTCTTATCCTATTTAACTCCCACCACTACTGTGGGTATAATACTGGGTCTAAGAAACTGTTAATTCATCTCTCTGCCTAAAAATCTGTTTTTTGGGGTGAACAGCCGTGCATGCTGCAGCTTAACTTTGCTGATCAAGGCTTTCCCAAGTTATCCTCTGCCCCAAATCCCCATGCTATGCATTGCTGAATCAGTCAGTCCCCAAGGTCATATCTGCTCTAGCAGTCTCATCAGACTCAGTAACCCTGAGACTAGTATGAGAAAGCCTTGCTGTTACCCAAATGGGCAGCCTCCTTTTAATTGGGGGAACTAGCACAGGAGACATAGCTTGTGAGAGGGTGTAATGAGCAAGATCTCCACCAGCATTTACAGGGATTTTTCCCTCTGAGACCTCTCAAAATAAACCAGTCCAAATTAAAGAGAAAATATTTTATTTAAAGAAAATGGACGACCAAAACATACACAAGAGCATATGGGGAAACTCACATACAAGGCTAATAAAGACTAGGGTAGATTATATTTACCTATCTAGAAGAAGAAGTTGGCAGAAAAGAAAGACTAAATGACCTGCATTTCAGGCGTGAGGTCTGGATCCAGGAGAACACACATATATCTGAGGCTCTGTAGAGCCAAGTTAGAGGGAAAATTCTCTCTGTGGCAGTTTGACGTGGGTGCCCCAAAACAATACTCCTGGTGAGTTTTTCTGAGATGAACAATGATTTGGGTGAAGCTCTGATTGCTTCGCCTGGGGCATGCTGCTATTGAAAGGTAAATGTGGGGAGGGGGAAACTGAGGTCAGGCAGTTGATAGGATTAGTTTCTGGTCAGGCAGCCTATCTTGGGAAGCCCATTGTTCTGGCTAATGCATAACTTTAGGGTGGGGAGGAAGGTCACAGTGGGGTCAGGCACCTTGGCATTACACATTCTAGAATCTGTGCCCAGGCATGTCTCTCTGGCTTGTCAGACCAGCATCCATTTTGTGTGGTTTCTGATTAGACTTCGTGGCATGTGTGATCTTGGGGTGCTGAAGGGTGTTTGTGTGCAAACTACCCCTCAGTAAGAGGAGGGATCTGCCTGGTAACATTATGCAATGTGTCTTTATGACCATTTTAAAGTCTTTGTTGCCTTCCCCAAATGTCTCTACCTCCTTAAATTATCCAGTACAGAGCAGTTGGGCAGACCTTGCTCATTTTGAATCTTGTTTCCAACTAAGAACCTCAGAGAACTGCATGTTGGGGAAGAATCTTGGTGCAGAGGTGCCTTAAGAAGGTGCTGATGATGCAGGCTCAGGCTGCCTTTGAGTCTATTGGCTGCCCACCTCCCATTGGCCAGCCATTATGAAGCAGGTGAGGCAGCTGCCAGGATGTGTCTGCTTCCCACTGCAGGGCAGTAAAAGAGCATAACTGTCTCTTCTGTATTTCTTTGGTTAAACGTGTAAATATAATTAGTTTAGCAAAAATTAGTTGCAAGTCAACTCCATAGAAGTCAATGGGACTTGTTAGTGGTTATTAGTAGTCTAATCCAGTACTTGCTTATGTAGAAGTAAATCCTATGGAATCAATGGGGTTCACACACATTGCACCCTTAGCCTGCAGCCCAATACATACTGAATTTGGACAAAGTGTCACTAAACTCAGTGGAACTTCTAAGTAGACTCGTAAAAGATAGCACTGTACAGCCCATTCTTCTGATTCCATTGGAATTTTATCATGAACATTTGCTTTGCCATTTATTCTTATGGGTTCTTCTGATAACCTGGTTTCTTCCACAGTATAATTGTAAATGGTATATCTAAATGCATAAATAGTAACATTAAGTATGCCCAGATGTGAGTTGGTTTGATATTCTCATATAGATGAGGGGGAAAATATATAAACCCATTTACAAACCACTTGAAGCTCAGCAAAAATTGTTCTCTACATTTTAAATTAAAGAAATACATTTAATTTTCATGTTTAATTTAGCAAATACATTTCAGGCCTTAGGGACTATGACAGGAAACTGAGAGCTACTTGGTGGGCCACAGTCACTCTTTGGCAGGATACTGGGAAAGGCCTCTGTGTGCTGGATACCAAATACAGGAAATCCTGGCTCTAGCCATATGGCTACTCTCCATACCACCAACATACATAATAATGGTTTTCAGTGGTCTTAGACATACCACTAGATGAGCTTCTGATGTTTATACTCTTTTGGCTTCAAAGGAAGGCATGTATCACAGCTACTGAATTATTTTCTGGCTTGAATGGTAAACATGAACCAGAGAGCAATTCCTCTCCTCCTCTCCTCCAATATCACTTGATCTTATCTGATTCTGCTGCTTAGAAGTGATATTGGAGTAGACACAGGCTCCCAAGAAGAGGGAGAATTCTAGTTGCCTGTTGGCACACAGTGCATTCTGTGCATAGCAGACCTTTGTAGTTCCTTGGATATGTATGACCAGTTTTGTAGGTGCTCTTTGGATGAAAACACTAGTGTTCCAAGCAAACAATCTTGATAGTATATGACACCACTTTATTTTTGTAGCTAAGCCCTGAATGCCCTTTTCCGTACTTGGAAGCTATGTACATTATTCTAAACTATTTGGAACAAATAATGTAAAAAACCCAACAACAACAGCAGCATATAATTGCCTGGGTTCCTTCTGGCCTGCAGACTTACTGGGGATGGGTATTTCTGGCCACTGGTATTTCTGGCCACTGTGTGATACAGAGTGTTGGGCTGGATGGGCCTTTGGCCTGATCCAACTTTGGCGTCTCTTATGTTCTTATGACATGTCATCAGGCCACAGCTCTTTGGTCTTGTGGATGGCTCCCAGATGGCCCAAAGTTGAGGATCATGTTGGCAGGTGTAGGGACATCAATGCCATCACCCACACACATACTCCCTGAAGATAAAATGGCAGCACAGTGCCACAACAGGTTTACCGGCTGAGAGCAGCAGAAGCACACTGGGTGAGCTCAGTAGCTTCCCTCTCCTGCTGTCAGTTCCTGTTGCTCTTCTGCATCCTGGCAGGCTATCAAGAGTTGGCAGGTGGGGGGGCACTCCTGCAGAGGATGTGGCCTCCCTCCTAGTGATAGACCTAGGAAATCCAGGAAGACATGGTAAAGGAGAAAGGTGAATCCTCTCACACTTAGAGGCCCAACGTCACTCCCACATAGGAGACAGCCAGATGATGGGCTGGGGAATAATGGTGGAGCTACCCTGTCAGAGGCCTTGTTTAAGGCTTGGAGTCTGGTCAATGAGGAGGGTTGGTGTTATGTATTGGACTATGGACTGCATGCTGAGCTTCAGTCTGAGGCTCATAGGAACTCTGGTATCCTGAACCGCAGATTCTGATTGGCTGCTCCTCACAGCTAGCTAATCAAAGCATAGACATATGTTTGGAGGGAAGGAATTCTATTGGTCTTTATCTTGTAAATATGATTGGTTCTTACCGTTTTACTGGGCGTGGCCTTCCCAGCCCGGTATGTTTAAAAGGAGCTTTAGGCTCCTATGTTTTTCGTGTTGGATCGTTCTTGTTAATAAAGTTGAAATCACTTGGTTAAGAGCTGCCTGAGTCTGATTCACTTCACTGGCAATGAG
>NW_015159713.1:623541-638108 GCF_001447785.1 Gekko japonicus
TGCTGAACCAACGCCACAACAGCTGACGAACGAGAGCTTCCCGAGGGACCGAGGAAAGGCGATCAACACCCGGCCAATCCAGTGGTCATACCAGTTGCTCCATTGGCTACACCGAGACCCGTGATGGCCATCAACACCAAGTTTGATTGCCTTCGAGCCAGGGCTGGAGGATTGGGTTCGAGTTCCATCAGTTCGAGTTCCATCTGCGTGCCAACAAGATCGAGGACGAGGCTACGAAAATGGCAATGCTCCTCAGCTCTTGTGGAAGGGCTGTCTTCGACATAGCCTGGTCCCTTGTGGCCCCAGATAACATCCTTATGGTGACCCTGGAGAGCATCAAAACTAAGCTGAAAGGGGGCGTGGCGTCAGTCACGATCATGACGGACGTCTGCTGATCATTCTCCGAGAGGCCCTTCTGTTTCCCGCCAAACAATCATTTGAAAAAACGCTTTCCCAAACTTAAAAAACCAAGAAATCGATACTGGAAGAGTTGCTGAGTACAATAGTACATAACCGAAGTATCTATCAGCCAGATTGAGAGAGAAACGAACATACAAAAATCCGCACGATCGGAAATCCAAGATGGTGACCGGGACGATTCCAGCGCTGAATTCCGGATCCCCTCTCACCAAATAAGACATGATGGATATATTCACAGGCTTCAGGTCAGAAATAATGGAAACTGTTAATGTGGCAATAACTGCGGTGCTTAATCCGATCACAGAAAAATTAGAGGCCCTACAGACTGCTATGCAGCAAATAGCCTTAACTGCTGACACAGCCTTAGAGGCTACAACAGCCACAAATGATGATATCAGGGCCCTGCAGGATTCAGAAACCTGGGCAAGGGAGAGAATTCTTATCCTTGAACATAGAACCAGGGAAAAAATTGTTAAACTTAACAACAACAATATTTGAAGGGAGAGAAACACCAAAGATCTTTAGAGCATATAGACTGGGGCCTATCTCATCTGAAAAAAGGAAAGGCCCAAGAGACATTTTGATAGAACTCATGGACATGGAAACAAGGAATAAAATTCTGCTTGCGGCCAAAACACCAGGCAAACTGACTTATAATGGCAAAGAAGTTCAGGCATACCCTGATGTCCCCCCTGAAGCCCTCCAGATACGACGAAATCTTAAACAGATCACAACACGCCTCAATGAGGCGAAAATCAAGTACAGATGGCTACAGTCGGGAGCCCTCCAAGTACAGAGGCATGGAGTAATTCATAGGGCAGACGACATGGAAATGGGAACAGCTCTTTTAAAGGCCTTAGGTATCACCACACAAGATGGAATGGAAGTAGAGTTTCAGAGGAAGAGAAGAAATTCCTCCCAACTTTCACCACACAAGTGGAGTAAAATCCCCACCAGAAGGAGAAATAAATGAACATTGCCCAGCAAGGGAATGCAAGTAGTTGAACTCTGGTATTTTTAAGGTTCCGGTTTAAGCTTAATAAGTGATTTATAATAGTTTGTATATTGCAAGGGAAAGTATTAATAAGGCGGGAAATAGTAAAGGGATTACTCAAAGGAATGATTATTGTTCCCATTGTAACGGTCATGATTCATTTGCATTTATTACTTACAACATTGTTAGTAGTCCTTCAGGAAAAGCCAATAGGGCTTGATGTGGAACTTAAATCCACATCCAGGACTTACAGTGAACTGTATAGGGGAGGGGGGAGGGGGGGTTTAGGGGGTTTCATATGGTTATGGAAACTTCTTCAGATTTTTATACAGTGATTTTTTTTCAATTTTCACAATATTGTATATGGATAGCGACCTCTACTGGATGGCAATTGTTCTGATATTATATGTATTGGGTAAAACACTAACCTTAAGGAGTAAACATAATCTAATTATGGTTTTAGTGACTAGACACTGTATCAAGCTGAACTCTAGACACAAAACAAAAGATAAACAGCCTCAGTTTATTTTACTATGGATGAGTTAAAAATATTATCTTTGAATTGCCGAGGGTTGAATGATAAAATAAAAGCAAAACATATAGCCAAAGATCTCCAACGTCAAAAAATTAATATAGCACTGCTGCAAGAGACTCACATAAGAAAAGGTAACAGAGTGTTACCACTAAATTGGTTTTCTTCTCAATTTATGGCTTACGGTTCTTCCAAGTCTAGGGGTGTGGCCATCTTGATCGCTTCCTCAACCGACTTTAAACTTGAAACTAGTGAAATCGATGACCAGGGCAGATACATCTTTATTAATGGCTACCTAAACAAAAAAACCAATGACCATAGCGTTGGTATACGCGCCCAATAAACAACAAGGTAACTTTTTCTCGGAAACTTTAAAAAAATTAAATAAATTCAATTTTGGCCCAATATTATTAGGAGGAGACTTAAATTTTGTAATGAATAAGGATATGGATAAATATTCCTCCAAAAATTTACGCAAAAGGAGTGACATCAAATCTAAACAGTCCAACCAAATCAATACTATAGTGCAAAAATATAATCTACATGATGTATGGAGAGAACAACACAGCGAAGAAAGGGACTATACCTTTTTTTTCCACAAAGACACAAAATATACACACGGATTGATTACTTATTAGTATCAGACAAACTTCTTCCAAATATTCAAAATGCCAACATAGGAATTCAAAAATGGTCAGACCATGCTCCAATGAATTGCTCAATTGTCAATGATAATGACAGTCCAAAATGCCACAACTGGAAATTCAACAAATTTTTATTATACGATCCCAAGACAAAAGAGAAACTGCTTACTGAAATTACAGAATATTTTAAAACAAATGTATCGGATGAGATCTCAATGAAGACTGTATGGGAAGCTTCGAAGGCCATGGTGCATGGACATTGTATCTCCTTGTCAGCAAGCTGTAGGAAAGAGAAAGCTAAAATTAAGAAAGAACTTTCCCAAACTATCAAAACGCTAGAAGACAAACATAAACTCACTTGTAATAAAAAAATTTATAAACGCTTATTAGAAATGAGAAAACAATTGGAAGTTTTAGAATCATCAGAAATTTTGAAAGAAAATTTCAATATGCATAAAACTGAACAAACAATACGACACAAGCAACTGTGCATACTATCTTGGAGAATAAAGAAAAAACAAACCGAATAGATTTATAAGATGCATTAAAAACCACGATAATGAACTCCAACATGACACAAAGAATATTGTGCAAACTATCCAAACATTCTATGAAAATCTTTATACCTCAAAACAACCGGACCCACCAAGTATCACAAAATACCTACGGAACATAGCAGATATACCAACCTTAACGGAAGAACATCAGCAAATGCTAGAAGCTCCCATATCAGACCTAGAAGTAGAACAAGAGATCAAAAGGCTTAAGATCAGCAAAGCACCGGGACCCGACGGCTTCATCCCGGAATACTACAAGGTTTTCCGAGATCTTCTTACCACACCATTACAAGCCACCTGCAACACAATTAGAGAAAATGGTGAAATGCCGGAGACATGGCATATGGCAAATGTGATATTAATACCCAAAAAGGATAAAGACAAAATGGATCCCAGGTCATATCACCCAATTTCCTTACTAAATTTGGATTACAAGATATTCACAGGTGTAATCGCATCAAGGATGAAGAACATCATTGCAGACTACATTTATAAGGATCAATCGGGATTTATTCCCTCAAGGGATATCTCAGATAATATCAGGAAGACACTAAATATCATCCAACACGGTAATCGTAACAAATCCACAAACTCCCTACTGATGGCCATAGACATTGAAAAAGCTTTTGACTCTCTGGAAATCCAATTCTTAAAAACATTACTCGCTCACATGAATTTTGGACCTATGTTTCAAAAATCCATTCAAGCTATATACCATCTCCCGAAAGCAAAATTATTAATAAACGGAGCCACCTCCGAAGAAATATTGTTATATAAAGGCACAAGACAAGGATGCCCCCTGTCCCCGATATTATTTGTGCTAAAAGCCCTGGAACCTTTGGCAAGAAAAATACAATCTGCTTTAAACTTCACGGGCATCAAAATCAGAGAGCAGGAATCCAAACTGAGTCTTTTTGCCGATGATATGATTTTGTATGTATCCAATCCTGTATCTTCAATTCCAGCTATTAACTCAATTCTTCAGAATTTTACCGAAGTCACTGGCTTAAAAGTAAACCAAGCAAAAACTATGATTTATCCCATACATATATCGGAAACTACTAAGACTCAACTACAATCAACATATCCTTTTCATTGGATATCGGGAAATCTTCAATATCTAGGGATAAAGATCCCAACGGACTTTTCAAAGATAATTCATGTTAATCATGTGGAAATGCATAAAGAAATAATTCAAAGTTTGACTGAATGGAATACGAAAATGTTGTCATGGATGGCAAGAATCGACATCCTGCGTTCTTTCATTTTACCAAAATATCTTTACCTTTTCAGAACTCTCAATATTGACATCACTAGACAACAACTTGCAAAATGGCAAAAGGAAATAAACCAATTTGTTTGGAATTTCAAAGCCCCGAGGATAGCCTTCCACACTATGAAGAGATCCCGAAAATCAGGAGGCCTAGCACTACCAGACTTATGGAACTATCGCAATGCCACTATCATAGCGTCCCTGCTACGCCAATACCACGAAGATCAGGATCTCGACTGGAAATGGATTGAGGAATCGGAAATCCCAAATCGAACTTTCCAAGAACTTCTATGGCATGAGTCCTTCAAAGAAATAAACAATTCAATACAAAATCCACTCACCAGAACTACTCTCAAAACATGGTATGAGCTGAAACCCAAACTCACACAAAAACGCTCAATATTGAGTACTTTTACCAGACAGAAATGGTTCTTACCAGCTAACGAGCACAAGACTTACGAAATATGGACTAACAACTTCAACAAAATTAAAGACATTGTAAACAAGGGGAAACTACTTACGAAACTTGAATTGGAACAAAAACTCAATACTCCTATTAAGTGGTTCGAATATCTACAAGTATACAGATCAGACTTTTTGACTACGAGTAAAAGACCTCTCACGGATTTAGAAAAACTCTTGTACAAACCCACTCATTAAAAAGGTCAAATTTCCAAAGTATATAACATCATCGCACAAATGGATACACAATATCCTTCAAATTACCAAAAATCCTGGAATCAAGATCTGGGCAAAACAATTTCAGAAGATGAATTGACGGACATATGGACTACAGAATCAAAACTATCCAAAGTTTCAAACTTACAAGAGACCAATCTCAAAGTGCTAACCAGATGGTATCTAACACCCGCCAAACTCACCCACATAACCCCATCTATAACCCCGCTTTGCTGGAATTTATGCGGAGAAAAAGCAACGTACATACACAACTGGTGGTCCTGCATCAAAATTAAAAAGTTCTGGACTCAAATCCAATCTCACATCATCAAAATGACAAACTATGACTTACCTTTCACTCCTGAACTGATGCTCCTGAACCTTTGGCCTTCAGAACGACCTCCTGAAAGGACCTCTCACGGATTTAGAAAAACTCTTGTACAAACCCACTCATAAAAAAGGTCAAATTTCCAAAGTATATAACATCATCGCACAAATGGATACACAATATCCTTCAAATTACCAAAAATCCTGGAATCAAGATCTGGGCAAAACAATTTCAGAAGATGAATTGACGGACATATGGACTACAGAATCAAAACTATCCAAAGTTTCAAACTTACAAGAGACCAACCTCAAAGTGCTAACCAGATGGTATCTAACACCCGCCAAACTCACCCACATAACCCCATCTATAACCCCGCTTTGCTGGAAATTATGCGGAGAAAAAGCAACGTACATACACAACTGGTGGTCCTGCATCAAAATTAAAAAGTTCTGGACTCAAATCCAATCTCACATCAAAAAAATGACAGATTATGACTTATCTTTCACTCCTGAACTGATGATCCTGAACCTCTGGCCTTCAGAACGGCCTCCTGAAAGAACAAGAAAATTAATCAACATCCTCCTAACAGCAGCAAAGTCTACAATAGCTAAAAACTGGAAGAACAAAAATCCGCCCACAACAAGCTAATGGATACAAAAAGTTTGGGACACTTTTATGCTAGAAAAATTTTCCGTTTATGATTCAGTGCACCAAAACGAATGTGAATTTTATAATCCTCTTAGCATATGGAACCCAATATCAGACAAGATGACTCTTGACAAATTTGACTGGGAACACATTTCGAAAGCAAATAATCAAATAATGTTACATGACTGAAAGGCTCCATTCAATGTGGCTAAAAAATAATAAAAAATTTAACAATATTGTTTTGTTTTAGGGGAATATTGCCATCCAAAAGTAGTAGAATAGGCTATGTAAGTTTGTATGTTATTATTGTTCTTGAAATTTAGAATACTTACCTATGTACTCTTTCACTGAAGAATTTTTGTACCACCTTAATGTTGTGTTATTTGGAAAATTTCAATAAAATTTCTGTTTTTTAAAAAAAAACTAAGCTGAAAAATCACTTTTCACCTCAGCCTTTGCAGATCGCCTGCTGGCATGCTTTCTACAAGCGTGATCAGGCCACAGGCGAAGCAATCACTGACTATGTCACGGCACTACGGAAGGCTGCCCGGCCGTGCAACTTCCCCGACCTAGAGGCGGCACTCCTCGACTGATTGGTATGCGGTCTAAGGGACGAGAGACTACAGCAGTGGCTGTTCGCCAAGCTGGCACTCACGTACGCTGTGGCCTACACTGAAGCTATCACTGCAGAAGCCACCGAACAGTTAACGTGAGAGGTGTGACAGGCCAGCAGTCCGACCCCACCAAAGCATGATAAGTTGGTGCATCATGAGTCGGCCGATGAGTCAGAGGTGGAGGCCAACAAGGTCCACAAGACCAGGTTCACGAATCGAAAAAAGGTGCCTGACAAGCCGTCACAGAAGCAATCCTGCGCCGGGTGCGGTGGCAACTGTGATCGGGACCATTGTTGGGCTCAGGACATCAAATGCTGGGCTTGTGACAAGCAGGGCCATTTGGCCAGAGTGTGTCATGCCGCCCACAAAAAGAAATCATTACCACCGTCTCCACGGGCATTCCGCAGTTCGAGGGGAGGACAACACGAGGTCTGCCAACTGCCATCTGACGGCTTGCTGTTCCTGCCCCTCAACCATCCTGAACACCGGATCATGGACAAAGAAAAAGATCAAGGTTACCGTGCTTCTAGATGGTGAGCCATGCAAAATGGAGGTCGACTTTGGGTTAGCATTGTCTGTCATCTCCACTGAGACGCTCCAACAACTGTTTCCCCAGAGGAGTCGGTGCCGTCTACAGCCCAGCTCGGTGCATCTATCCAACTTCCAAGGTCGACGGATTCTGGTGGTGAACACGGTGCCGTTTGAGGTACAGTTTAAAGGCTTCAAGGGAACATTAGGTCTCCTTGTAGCAGAAGGGAGGAGGGCCAGTTTGCTGGGGCTGGACTGGTTTGATGCCCTGAAAATAGCGGACATAGGGGTCAACCAAGTGTCATCACACCCTGACCTAAGCTCCATCTGCAACGAGTTCCCAGCAGGGTTTGATGGGTCTCTGGGCAAGTATATGGGTTCACCTGTGACATTTGATCTAGACCCCACAGTAGCGCCCATCCGGCTGAAGGCCCGGACCATTCCTATTTCACTTAAGCCTCGCATTGAGGAGGAACTGGACAAACTTTTTGCTCAGGGCATGCTGGAGCCAGTCTCACATGCCAAATGGGAAATTCCCATAGTGACCCCCCATTCGTATTTGTGCGGATTATAAATATTCTCTTAATAAAGCCCTGCAGAAGCATGCCTACACCGTCCCAGTGATTAGCCACATCCTGGCGTCACTGGCCGGGGGCCAAATATTTGCAAAATGTGACCTCGTGCAGGACTACCAGCAGCTGCCTGTGAACAAAAGTGCAGCAGAGGCACAAACCATTGTCACACACAGGGGCACATTCATGGTCAACAGGCTGCAGTTTGGGGTTAACGTGACCCAGGACATATTCCAGGGTCTAATGGAGGGGCTCCTCTGGGGCATTCTGGGGGTTGTGCCCTACTTTGATTATGTGCCTATTGCCGGCACAAATGCTACCGAATTAGCTGAGCACCTACGGATGGTGCTGGGATGTTTCCAGGAGGTGGGGCTTAAAGTACAATCCAAGAAATGCCAGATCGGGGTCCCAGGAGTGGAGTTCCTGGGATTCCTCATCGACGCAGAGGGTGTGCACCCCACCGACAGCAAGGTCGCCGCCATACAACAGGCGCCATGGCCATCTAATGAAAAAGAATTGCAATCTTTTTTAGGGATTTTAAACCTTTACCATGCATTCCTAAATCACAAGGTGTCTATCGCTGAGCTGTTGCACCAGCTGCTAGACAAAAAGGCTGAGTGGGGGTGGCAGGAACAACACGAATGGGCTTTCAAAGCGGTAAAAGAGTTGTTGATGTCAGGTTGTGTCCTGACACACTATGATGAGCACACGCCGCTCATTTTGGTGGCTGATGCATTGCCCTATGGCATCAGGGCGGTCCTAAGCCACATCATGCCTGATGGATGTGAGGCACTGGTGGCATATTACTCTCACACCCTGTCCGGGGCCGAGAAGAACTACGCCCAAATTGACAAAGAGGCATTGACTCTGGTCGCGGGAATCAAAAAATTCCATGACTTTTTGTACGGACGCAAGTTCTTATTGGTGACCCATCATAAGACGCTCCTGGGCCTGTTCATGCCAGACAGGCAGACGACCCATATTCTGTCACCTCGCATGTTGCGCTGGACTGTGTTCTTGGATGCTTATGACTATGAGTTCGTGCATAGACCAGGGAAGGCAATCGGCCACGCCGATGCGCTTAGTCACCTTCTGGTGCTGGGGCCTCACAATGATCCAGCTCTAGGGTTCGAGATGATGGTGCTGGAAGAACTGTCGAAGCCCCCGGTGCACACTTTGGAAGTTGCTGAGCACTCGGCCAAGGACTCCATCCTCTCCCGAGACCTAAACTGGGTGTGGAGGGGGTGGCCCGTGGCCCAGGTGGGGCCCAGGTTTTTACCTTACAGCTCCCGACAGCATGAGCTATCAGTGCACAAGGGGTGTTTGTTGTAGGGTAACCGAGTTGTGGTACCCCCCAAGCTGTGAAAAAGGGTGCTTGAGGCCCTACATGCAGGACACCCAAGCGTTGTAAGAATGAAGGTGTTGGCACAGTGTTATGTGTGGTGGCCACGCCTTGATAAAGATATTGAGGACTGGGTCAGGGGTTGCCTCCCCTGCCCAGAGTCATGGCCTGAGCCCCCACAAGCGCCAGTGCAGCACTAGGAGACCACCCGACTGCCGTGATCCCGACTGCACATCGATTTTGCCGGGCCATTTCAGGGGCAAGTGTTCTTAATTGTTGTGAACTCATTCTCAAAGTGGCTGGAGGTTGTGTGGATGACTACGAACATCAGTAGCTGTGATCAGGGTACTCCACCACCTTTTTGCCACTCACGGTCTGCCCCATACTATCATGAGTGACAACAGAACACAGATTAGTCAGAAAGAAAGGAGGAGGGCTAAGGGTGAGCCTAAACTCCTGCCCCTTTCCCACGCTAAGCCTTGTGGGTCTTCCTGAAGGAGACAGTTGAGGGTGCCTGCTCACCCAGTAATTTCCCCAATGCCATGAGTCTCATTACAATATTTTGTACACCTTTACTATTTAACATCAGCAAATCACATTTACTGATGAATGGTTACAGAGACCACTAAATCATTGGATTTACTCAGCATTATTTCATACCTTTCCCCAGGGGTCATTTCGTAGAAAAAGAGGTGCAAGAGCTCATTAGCATAACTTATTAGAATAACTTATTTGCATATGCCACACACCCTGACATCACTGGAAGTGTGTCAGAAGGCAACACGCCCCACTCAGGCTCCAATGGACTGTTTTGGATTGCTAGCTATTGGGTGGGTGGAATATGCAGATCTAGCTATGGGGGGGGGGACGTGCAGATCTGCCCTCACAGAGGAGGGAGAGCTTGTACCTGAAGGCAGGCTGGGGGGGACTCTGCAACTTACCTGGCTGCTTCTTGCTCTTCGTGGCCCAACTAAGGGCTGCTGGGAGCAGAGGGCAGAGCTTGTTGCATGTGCCCGCCCCCTGGGCTCCTTACTGCTGGAGCTCCGCTCCTGTGCATTCCCACAGGAAATGACCCCTGCCCTTCCCTCACTTGACCAATGTGCTGCCAATTGATAGTAATATAAAATATGTTATTTTCCACATAATCACATTCCTTCTTTCAACTTAATGCAGATAGCCATAGTGACTTGGCATCTGCAACTCATACTTGTCCTGCAGACAAATCATTTCAGTTGTGGAACCTGGCAGGACTCCAAGTGTCTAGGGTATTAAAGAAAAGATTACATAATACAAAAAGTACTGGAAGGGCTTAAGCAATGTGTATTTTCCCAGTATTTCTGTACTATCTCAACAGGATTATGATCCAGTTTGGTGTAGTGATTAAGAGTGAGACTCTAATCTGGAGAACCACATGCAGCTGCTGCATGACCTTTGTTCAGTCAAAGTTCTCTGAGAGCTTTTCTCTCAAGGGCAGTTCTCTCAGAGCTCTCTCAGCCCCGCCTACCTCACAGGGTGTCTGTTGCTGGGATAAAAAGTGAAGGAGATTGTAAACCGCTCTGAGACTCTGAGTGAAGGGTGAGGTATAAATCCAATCCCTTCTTCTTCAGTTACATTGTTGTGGAAGCAGCAAGAGAGGTGTTCATGGTCAAAAAAAGGGCCAGATAATATTAAATCACATTAGAAAATGCATCTGGGTTCTTCTTCATTTCTGTTTGAGTCCCTCCAGGCCAAGAACTTCATTTCTTAAAATCCACAATTCTATGCTAGCTGGCTGACATTTCCCATTGGAATAAAGGGTGCTACAAGGGTTATCCAAGGTCACCGGGCAAGCTTCCATGGCAGAGTGGGGACTTGAACCCGAGTCTCCCTAATGTGATTCCCCCCTCTAACCACTACACTGGCTTTCCATGTAAGAAAAAGTAAATTTAAATACACATACTAAGGACTGCAGCCTAAAGTTCTTACACTAGAACATTGGAACTAAACATGATTTGGATAATGTCAACCTTATTCTAATACATGCAGCTCTTATGTTGCACACAGTTATAGGCAGGAGAAACCACATCTAATTAAGAATCAGCAATAAAGTTGTCACTAAATGTCTTGTTACTGGGAAGCCTGAATTTACATTAAAGCTGATATCTATATATTGACTTTTATACTGCCAATCTTCTAAAAACTGTGACTGGAAAACATATAAATGATAGAATTAAAAGTAAAACCTAACATAACAGTGCATTAGGACAGAATATACATACCAATGTATTGATTTATGCAGCAAGAAATAGCATTAAATAGTGAAAATGAAACAATATTACTTTATTTCTTTGGAAACACAGCAATGTAAAAAACTAAGCCCTTTTCAGTCATAGTCCATTACTGTCATAAAAATTATTGGTTTATTGTCAGAACAAGTCTTGTTCTAAGACGCTGACAGATCTCAAGAACTTTAACAACACACATCACATAGAATATTTTGGGACTGATCAACAATAAATAGATTTTTAAGCTTCTTTTCCTAGTGAGTTGCCAATGGACAAAATGGGGAAGTAGAGATACCGCATCAGACCAGGGCTGCCAAGAGAGGAGGTCTAGGAGGTCTCCACGTGTTACCACAAGTGGCCTATCTTAATATTGGGGGGAATTAGCTATGAAACAGCTGAGGCCAGAAGGGGACAAGGGATCGCACACCTTTCTATACCAAGGTCCAGTTCAGTAGAAAGACTCCAGATTTAAAGAGTTTTCAATAGATTATTAGAAAAATATCCCTACATACAATCACTCTCAGCAATCAAAATATACACACAATCCAGAACTAAGAAATGAAGAGGTGATGATAGAGACATTTAGGAGCAGTTACAGGGGTTATACTACCTGTCCAGATGTGTAGACATCCGTGAAGAAGGTAGTGCAAACAGCCAGTGTTACTCACTAAGAAAGGAGACCCAAAGCAGAGGCTATGAGGGTGTACTCAATAACAGGCACCTCCAGAGTTCACACTGAGGTGGGGCTTACCCTCTATTTTTATAGGATGTCTCCCGGGCCATGATTTGATGGGATTTTCATGATCTTTAGCGGCCCCAGGTGATTGGCCCCCAGAGGCCGTCTTGATGTGTGTGGGGCCGACTACAGCGTCCCGCCTGGGGCTTGCCTGAGACCTCTTTACCCTCCTTACCCTGGGGCCAGGGGTGAGAGGATCCTAGCAGGTAAGGAGGAGTCAGGGGCCTCAGAATGATGAGGTCAGCAGAGGGTTGCTTCACCACTCTTCCTATCCTGGTTTTCTGGCTTTTAGCTGTCTGTCACAGCTAAGGGATTCTCTCCATCTCTCTTGACAACCACCAGTCTCCCCAGCCAGGCCAGTCATCTTCCTCCCTGGCCCTCTCCTCGCTTGCCATTTTATTACCCCCTCATTCCCTTTCTGTCCTGCCTCCCTTGGCCCCGCCCCCTGCTAAAGCCTGGGGTGCCGAGGCTACTCCGCACTCTTCCCGCATGCTGGTGGCTCTGGGCAGGCTCCTTTCATCTCCTGTCACCACGTTGCCTTTGGGCCTGGCTGAGGGACCCCGTGCTCGCCTTCAGCTGGCAGGAGCCATCCCAGCTGTTCCAGCCATCATCGGGGCCTGGCTCGGCCCTCGGCCATGTCCACTTGCTGTGGCTGGCCCTGCCCTTTGTATGCTGCCTCTGTGTCATTGTTGAGCCCCTGGAGGGCTGTTGCACTCCCAGGCCATCCCCGGGCTGCCTCTATACTGTTGCTGTCCACCGCCTCTCCTGTCTCAGTGAGTTGGGGTCCATGGGGTGACTGTGGGGCTGTGTTTGTGTTGGCGGGGAGTCCTAGTCCTGGGGCCTCCTGGGGAGGATCGGGACAGGGATTAATGATCATTGATGGTCTGACCAGGGCAGGCTGAATGGGTCTGATGACAGCTGATGGTCCTGCCAGTAGGTTGAATGGGCTCCCAGGGTTAGACAAAAGGGGGAAGTGGGTCTCTGGTAGTTGTCAGGAAGAACTATTAATGGTTTAATTATTTTAGTTTTGGTACGTTGCGGGAGGGGATAAGAAGGTCAGGTGCTGAGGCAAAACCTTTCTACATAGGTACAGGTATCAAACAAGGGGGATATGTGAGGGTATGCATGCCTTTGTTGGGTGGAGGGGGAATTGGAGATTGCGCTTTGTGAGACCTGAGCTTGAAACCATTTTTTGCAGAGTTTTCGCTAGCTCTGTGGCACAGATCAAGAGTGTCCTCTTTGGCCTGTTTTGTGGGTCTTTGGTTCAGGTCAGAAGTGGGGTGCCTTGTCATTAGGGCTACCCCGAGAGTAAGGCAGCTACACATAAAGCCTCTGGACGTAGGAAAGGTGCTACTTCGGAATAATAGCAGCATACACATTCTAATCAAGCATCCTACAGGTGTCGGGCTTCCGGTTTTTGGATCAGCAATGGCGGTCGCTCTCCCCGGACCGTGGAGGAGTGACCTGCACACCAGTGGTATGGAGGGGTGTTACTCCAAGTAGCACTCACACGGAGCCTTTGCGATAGGCTCCAGGCCAGAGGGCTTTTAAGGGGCACCCTCTTCAAAGGCTCAATGCTGGAGAATCGAGGCTTCCCTCCACCCTGATGGTCCTGCCCCTGTGTGGCCCTCGGGCACAAGCTGATTCGACCGGGACAAGCACTGGAGTTCGAGCAGAATATCGATCACTGTGAGCGAGGTCAGAGAAATGACCGACAATGAATGTGAGTTCAAAATAAGCAGAATATTTAAAAAGTGAACTACCCACCCATGGGAAAAGCGGAGTGCAATGAGGGACACCTCTTATGCGATCGGACAGATAAGTGTAATGAAGGGGCAGGGGGGAACAAGCAGTGATTCTGTTTTGAGAGACTTACTTGAGCACTGACATTGAGGCAACGATTTTTCGAGTCTGCGAGAAGCAGTTTGGAATTGTAAACAATTGTATAAAATGGCGGCCTCACAAAGAAAGTTTAAAATGAAACCGGCGGGTAGTCAGAGCCCAAAACCAGAAGAGGGAGCAGACGTCATGAAAATGTTAGCGGATATGCTCAAGCCGGTGATGGAGCAACTCGATGGTATTAACCAGCAACTGACTTCGCTGAACCAAAACTTCGCATCCCAGCAGCTCCAACTGGCAGAAACGGAGAAGAAGGTGGAGCATATGACTGAGAGAATTAAAGAGATAGACACCACAAACAAGAAAATGAAGAAAAGAATGGGGGAAGTTGAAGCAAAACAAAACTTCCAAGAAAACCGTTTGTTACAGCTACAAATGGAAAAAGCCAATATGGTTCTCAGATTCCAGGGAGTTCCTGAATCAGAAAAGGAGGATCTGAAGAAGTTCCTCAGTGAGATCATCGCCCCAGCAATAGGCTCAACAGCGGATGAAGTAGTAACTATATTAAAAAAATAGCCTGCCTGGGGAAATAGTAGTC
>NW_015159713.1:638229-714794 GCF_001447785.1 Gekko japonicus
GAGGACTCTGCTGTAGAAACGGGTGCAGGCACAACGAAAGCTACATATGATTTCAGAGATAGAAAACCGAAGTAAAGGCAGAAGGACTCTGAAAATTGCCTTTTGAAGCAAATAATAATAAGATGCTCAGAGAGTTATCTCATAACAACTAACATACTAACATTGAAGTTGAGACAAACAAGAACTCCAGCTTACCTAAGGGACCACCTTTCCTCATATGTTCCCCCGTGAGAACTTCGGTCCAGGAATCAACATCTCCTGGCAATGCCAGGCCCCAAAGAGGCCAGGCTGGCCGCCACCAGGGCCAGGGCTTTCTCGGTGGCGGCTCCTATCTGGTGGAACGAGCTCCCGGAGGAGATCCGGGCCCTGCAGGACCTTGTGCAGTTCTGCAGGGCCTGTAAGACGGAGCTCTTCCACCAGGCGTATGAGTAGGAGCCGCCACTACCATCACCATTATTCCATCTTCACCTGGCCCTGGATGAGGGAACATCAGTGCTTCCCTGGAGCAGACAATGCTGAACAGTTGAAATATGCCAACTTTGAAATTTCATGTTGAACACCTTGAGCACTTTAGTCAATAACTTGTTAAGAATTTTTTTGTACTGTTGGGATTTTAAATGGTTTTAATTATGTTTTATATTGGCGTTTGCCCCTATGTAAGCCGCCCTGAGCCCGCATTGCGTGGAGGGCGGGGTATAAATTGAATTAAATAAATAAATACATAAATAAGTATATTGTTCTACTAACACTTTTATTAATAACACTTAGATTAACACGGATATGATCTCCTCCTCGTGGGTTTTTAGTATAGTGTGGTTATCTAGTCTTTATCCTTAGATGTAGTCCCCTTCACTTATATTTTCTTTGTAGTTTGGTAGTCTTATATAAAAATAATAAAAAGTATTCCTCCGGGGATTAAAAAAAAAAGCAGCATCCTACAGGTGTCCTTCTGGTGGGAGGAATGATGTGAGGAGAGGCCCAGAGGGAATCCTTTCTGAGTACCTCTCAGTAACCCAGCATCAGACTTATTTAACTGCGTCTCCATATACTTCCACAGGCTAACTGTACTCTTCAGACAGCCTTCTCTATGTGGTGCTATGATGTACCCATCCACTTCCCTCCCTCAGAGGCACGATTTTCCCTCCATTTTTCTTTCCCTTTGTGACTGAGCCACCCTAGCTATGTGTTTTCTTCTTTCCTGAAGAATTCTGGCTGTCCCACCCTGTCATGATATGATATTTTACTGCTGGCTCAGCCCAGGAACCTGAGGGAACCCCCTTTAACTTTAACAGTTGAGGCTTTTTGAAGTTCAAAAATAACAAAATATTTTATTCAACATAGAGGGGAAAAGGTCAGGTGAGATTAGGGGTAAAATTTCTGAGATAACTCAAATAAATCACTCCGAGGTAAAATCAGTAGATACACAGAATCAGTTCATATGGTTCAGGAGAATGAAAATTTCTTAAGCTGTTGACTTAAAAATTTTGTGATGAGATACTGTTATCCCAGTTTTTTCCAAAATACTCCAGCACACTTTCTTTGAGTATTCACTGACTCTTTTGGTTTCCAGAAGGACACTCTATCCAGTACCCAACCCCCTTCTCTAAACACACCAGTACTCTTCTTGAGTTTTAACTGACTTTTAAGATTTCACAAGGCAGTCTCTTACTACACCAAACCATGGATCTCTCCTCTCTTCAGAGCTATCTTTCTGTTTTGACTGAGTAGGAAAATTCTTCTCTCACTAGAATATTTATCCCCTTTTGCCTAACTACCTATGTTTCCTTGTCAACCTCCCCAGTACTCCATCTGTGTTAAATTGCTCTTGGTCAGGGCTGAATTCAGACACTGTCAGTACTTGACCTTTCTCAGCTAGGGCTGAAATCATACTGAATTTCTCAATACCATTCAGTTCCCAAGTCTTTCTCTGCTCACCAATCAGATTCCTTGGAGCAGCCTGTCACTCAAGACTCTCTGTTTTTGTGAAGAATTAAACCTTCACAGTCATATATCTGTTTTTACAACACTTCTAAGCTTTTAAAAATGCAGTCCATCACAGGTGCCATTTACTTTATTTTATTTTAATTTAGTTTTATTTGATTTCTATCCCGCCCTCCCCTGCAAGCAAGTGTAGGACTGTCTGTATGGCAACAAACCAATTGTGGGTTTTTTCCGTGGTAGGTCCAGTCCTTTCAAATAGCACCAGGCCCATGAGGGTGAATATGGATGGCATCTTCATTTTCAGAATTTAGGAGGGTTTGTGGTGGAGCATTAACTATTTTATTATGTGTGTTGATGGACTATTATATTGTCTTTCTGTATTTACAGCTTACTGTTCATTTTTAGCTGTCTTTCAACAAATGAGATAAGATGGGATAGACATATTGCAAATAAGTTATATTCATTTGATTAATGTAATACTGGAATTTTGCATGAAATATATAGTGTCTGTGAAACACAGTAAAACAGATTTCTCTTTTAATGTCCCATTCCCTTGTAGCCTTTCAGACACTCTGAGTGCATGCAGTGAATACACATGAGGAAAGAGGGATAGTAACAGAAAGCTCTGCCCTCAACCTGTGGTTGTTCATAGAGCCTGCTTGCTTTTGAGAGCACTATGCTCATGCACTTGCAGGCACAGAAGCTTTATGTGTACATTCCAGATAACAAGTAAAGGCTGTTGCAGTTCAGCTCCTCTACACAAGTATTCATTATAGGTATTCAGAGTATCTGAAATGAGCTTTCCCCATTCCAATCTGTCTACTAAACAAAAATAAAGAATTGAACTGATAACTCAAAATACCTTAGGCAGACATCAAATGCCAGCCTATTTCCATAATATCCAGCATATTTCAGGACAGCCTCTGCATATTTAGCAGACTCCTTCATATCTGCCCATGGTCATCTGGGAAAGGATCAAAGATAACAGGGGAATGGAAATATGCTGAATGATGTGTTTATCAGCTTGATGTGTAAAGAGAAGTTGCTCTTCAACACAGATAATCCATTAATGTACCACAAACAACATTTCTTGTGGTTTTTTAAAGCAAATATTTGTATTTATTTCAGTAGGGGAAACAGCCTAGGCAAAATGGATGGCTGGGGGTAGGGATGGGCACAACCAACTCACAAAGTAAAGGTCATCACAAATTTTGGCCGGTTTGTGACTGGCGAAACAATTATCATAGCATCATGATTAACATAAACATGCCATGAACTTTGGTGCTGTTCGTGGCAGTTTGTGAATGGATACATTTATAATCAGCTGTTTTATAATCAGCTGTTCAAACTCAGTCACCTCTCTTAGAGCTCCATCTTCCATACTGATAATCTTCTTTAGTCTTGAAGCTGATTGATAATATAGCAACCACTGAATGTTGATTCCTTCATCTCTAATATCTTGCCCTGATTTGATTTTCCCATGAGCATTTACCATATTGCCATACATTAAAAAATATATATAGTTCTCATGTTCTTATTCCTATAAGCTTCTGTTGAATCATAGAATCATAGAGGTGGAAGGGATCTTCAGAGTTATCTAGTCCAACCCCCTGCACAATCACAAAATTCACAAATACCTCCCTCCACACCCCCAGTGACCTCTGTTTCGTGCCCAGAAGATTGCAAAGAAAAAAAAACCCATCCAGGATACCTGGAGAAACTGGCCCAGAGAAAAATTGCTTTCTGATGCCAAAGTGGTGATCAGCATTTCCCTGGGCATGTAAGAAAGGGCCGCAAAAACTAAGCACTGAGGCAACCCTTCCTGCTCTCCTTCTCATGAACAGCCTAAGTTCACAGAATCAGCATGGCTGTCAGATGGCCATCTAGCCTCTGTTTAAAAACCTCCAATGTAGGAGAGCTCACCACCTCCCGAGGAAGCCTGTTCCACTAAGGAACTGCTCTGTCAGGAAGTTCTTCGTGATGTTTAGCTGAAAACTCTTTTGCTTTAATTTCAGCCTGTTGGTTCTGGTCCAACCTTCTGGGGCAACAGAAAACAGCTCTGCACCACCCTCTATATGACAGCCCTTCAAATACTTGAAAAATGGGGAGATGAGATGAGAATTTGGAGGGCTTGTAAACCATATTCTCAAAAATGAAATTGAGTTTAAATGGATTGCTGAAATGTGGGAATATTTAGGGGTCACCATACCCCTTCATCTAAAGAATTTGCTAAGTGAGTATTTGGGAGAACTGTATAAATCAGTAAAAAATTTATTTAAGCAATGGTCAACCTATAATTTATCTTGGCAAGAAAAATTAGATTTGGTTAAATCTTTTGTTTTACCAAAATTCATTTACTGTTTTAGAACCATTATAATTCAAATACCTAACACACACTTTAGTTCTTGGGAAAGGATGTTGAATGACTTCATTTGGAACAACAAGAAGGCGAGAATTTGTTTTCAGACTATGTCCAAACCTTTGAAGTTTGGGGGAATGGCTTATCCTAGCTTGTTATCTTATTATGAAGCATGCCAATTATCCTAATTGGTATAGTATGGAATAAGTTTAAGGAAAAATTGGATACTTCACTATGCAATCCATTTTTATCATGCATTTTAAAATCTTGGAATAGAAATAGAAATACATTGGCCTCATCTATTTCATCCCTATCTACATACATAGATCAGTCAAGGTTCAAACCAGCTTATCATTTTAGCTCATTTGCCAGCTGGAAAGAACACTACAAAATGTGATTGTTTGATATAACAAAAAATGGTCTAATACTAGATAAAGCTGCTTTAGAATTAAAATTATAGCAAACAATGCTTTGGTTTCAGTATTTTCAACTGAAACATCTATTGGAGCACCCAGATATTAAACAATGTCTTGAAAGAAAGCTAATAGATTTTGAAAAACTTCTAGTGCACCAAAAGCAAAACTTCAGAGGTCTTATTTCCAACCTGTACAGCATATTAATAACTTTGCAGAGTGAAAAATTACTGGCTTATACCAACTACTGGTGCAAAGACTGTCAGAGAAATATCAGCACAGAAGAATGCTGTAAGATTTGACTGTCTCAGCCTTTCTATCAAAAGCCATTGTGATAAAAATGTAATTCTTTAAAACATTATCAAGGTTCTACCTCACACGGCAAAAATTACACAATATGTGCTCAAACTTCACTTTGTTGAAAGGGTTGTGGAGCTGTAGGTACATAGAAACATTGCTGGTGGGAGTGTAGGGTTAACCAGGAGTTTTGTGTACAAGTACAAAAATAAATGTATCATATTACTGGTTATACAATTCCATTAATAGATTTTTTGCTGCTCAATTTATGGAATAACAGTTTGAAAACAATTCTTAAATGAATTAATAGTGATGAAACTATGTGCTGCAGCAAGAATGGTAATAACTAAGTTTTGGAAATGTTCAGACCCACACCCAATCACCAGTTACTTTGACAAAGTGTTACCTTCTGCTTGATGAATAAATTGTCATTTCAACTGGCACAGGGTGATTCTGGTCCTTATTCATCAGATTTTGAATTGGTGTGGTTCCTGGTTTTAGAATTTGCATCTGATAATGCTGTGTTAGATCGACTTCCTGCTTTATTTAAGAATATATTTTAAATGTTTGATTTCTTGTATTGTGTTGTTGCTAACCTAATTTTTTGATAGTTGTGTTGTTGGTACTTCAGAATATGTGAATTTTGCTTTTGGATTTTTAATGTTGCTTTGTTGTAAGCTTCCCCCAAAATAAAACTTATTTTTTTAAAAAAGTCTGTCTCTAATTATATGACTCCTTTCTTGTGTTATGATTATTTTAATTGATTTCTTAATCCATAAATAATTGTGTAAGCCTTCATCTAGGTCTGCTGATTCTACTATTCTTTGTATTGGGTTTTTAATCCAATCCACAATCCAAACCAGGTTTGCTGCTTGGTAATATAATTTTATATTTGGAATTGCTAACCTTCCTCTCTTTTTGTCGTTTAGTAATATTTTAAAGTTTATTCTTAGTTGTCTTGACTTTATCAATATTCCTTCCTCTATATGGGGATAGTTTTAGTGGAACATTCATTTTGATTGCAGAAATTCTTTACAACCACGAGATTTTAATATTTTCCCGTCTGCTTGTATCAATTTCCAAGTCATCTGATCATTGTTTTTAAAAAGATTACAGTTTTGCCCAGTCACATTTATTCCCAGATATTTAATGGGATAGGTAGCTACTGTACAGTCTATAATCTTTATAATATCTTCTTCTTCTTGTGTTAAGAATTTCATTATCATTTTTGTCTTCTTCCTGTTGATTTTGTATCCTGAGAAGGATCCAAATTCTTCAATATGTCCAATTATGTACTGTGATGATTTTGTGGGTCCAGGGTTAGAACCACATCATCTGCATAGCTTTTCATTAAATTCCATATCATCCACTTTTACTCCTTTGATCCTTGTCTCTTGTCTGATCTTTGTAGCCAAAGTCTCTATCACTAGGATAATTGGTAGGTTTCCATTAAATTCCCAATTATTAAAATATTTGCTTGTTGATTTGAGTATATACCTTGCATTCAGTTCCAGAATTTACGGCCATAGTCCATATTTAGAAATACATTCAGTAGAAAAGGCCATGTTAAATTATCGAACACTTTCTTTGCATCCAAAAATAAAAACATTGCTTTCTTTCTTTTTTTGTTCACAAATTCAATTGCATCTATTATGAATAGTATATTATCTTTCATATACCTCTTTGGTACAAAGCCTGTTTGATCAGTGTATATTAAATTTGGTATACATTTTCTTAGTCTTTCTGCCATTACTATGGCAAAGATTTTATAATCTACATTTAGTAGAGAGATAGGTCTATACGGCTGTGGTAGAGTTGCTTCTCTGCCTTCTTTATATATCAATATTATATTTGCCTCTTGCCATGTTGGAGGTATTGTCTTTCCTTCTTTTATCTTATTCATAACTTTTTTAATGGTATCATTAAAACGTCTTGAAAATGTTTGTAATATGTTGCTGTCAGCCCATCTGGGCCTGGTGCTTTGTCCTTTTTCATATTTTTATTGCCTAGGAAATTCCTTGAATTGTTATTGTTTGGTTTAAAATTTCTCTGGCATAAACTTTCTGGTCTGGATCTCGTTTAGATATTCTCTTATTCCTTGTTCTGAGACAGACTTATTTTTGTATAATCCTGAAAGAGCATTAATAAATTGTTCTTGTATTTATTTTTCTGTATATGTAATTTGATCTCCTTTCTTTCCATGATACTACTCTTTTTCTCTTTCTCCTTCCTAAGACAGTATGCCAAGTATCCACCAGGTTTATTTGCATGTTCAAAATGCCCTGTTTTAGAAATTTTAATTTTTTGTGTACCTCTTCCATTTCTAACATGTCTAAATAGTTTTTAATTGTCTCATCTCTGCTAGTGTGTCTTTACTGGAGGTTTTTTGTGTGTGCTCTTGCTCTAATATTTGGATTTTTTCTACTAATATCTTCATTTGTTTTGATTTATCTCTTTGCTTCTTGGTGGCAGCTGCTAATAAGATGCCTCTAATAAAAGTTTTATTTCCACCCAAAATTGTGGCTAATGACATTCCTATTATTATTTTTTTAAAAAATCTTCCAGATCTTTTTTTACACTTCCTTACTATCTCTTTTTGTAGTAGAAGAGCATCATTTAATCTCCATCTCCCCTTTCATTTTCTGTTCCATTGCCAAAATACTTCTATGGGATTATGATCTGCAAATGTCTTTGGTTGAATCACTGCTTTGTCTAGGTTTATTGTTAAGTTTTTTGATATCCAACACATATCTATTCTTGACTGTGATGTCTATCCCTACCCTTTGGGTGCTTGGTCCTCCAGGCATCTTCTAAATGAAGAGCATTTAAGCCAGCAAAATATAGAAGGCTTTTGCACCTAGTTAGAGAATGCAAGACTGGCTTGCCTCTAGGACTAACAATTGAAATGGAACCAGAAGATAATTTGAAGAAAATAAAGAAGAGGTTAAGCACTGGTTTGCTCCTAACACAACATTGATCTGCATCAAGAGGCTGATGCCTTTCAACATTAGGATTACTCCTGAGGAAGATTGGGATGAAATGAGCTCATATCTGGGTGCTCATTGAGAATGATGGACTTTTCCTTGTAATATTGTAAAGTTTTATTTATAATATAATATGATGTTTACTTTGAAAAGATTTACTAAATGTCTTAGTCATTCACATCACAGTGTTTGCTTGTTTGGTGTATTTCCTATATGGATAACTGTGATCCCTTTTTGGTTTGGTTAAAGTGCTTGGGGCTCTTTAGCTTGGAGAAATGACAGCTGAGGGGGGACATGATCAAGATTTATAAGATTATACATGGGATAGAGCAGGAAGAAAAAGAGGTACTTTTCTCCCTTTCTCACAAAACTTGTGGCCACTCAATGAAATTGCTGAGCGGTTGGGTTAGAATGGATAAACGGAAGTACTTCTCCACCCAAAGAGTGATTAACACATCAGCTACAAGCATGTATGACTTCAAGAAGTAATTAGATAAATATATGGAACAGAGGTCCATCGGTGGCTATTAGCCACAAGGTATGTGCTGATTCTACTATTCTTTGTATTGGGTTTTTAATCCAATCCACAATCCAAACCAGGTTTGCTGCTTGGTAATATAATTTTATATTTGGAATTGCTAACCTTCCTCTCTTTTTCTCGTCTAGTAATATTTTAAAGCTTATTCTTAGTTGTCTCGACTTTTTCAATATTCCTTCCGCTTCTGAATTCACAGCTACAAGTATGGATGGCTTCAAGAAGTAATTAGATAAATATATGGAACAGAGGTCCATTGGTGGCTATTAGCCACAAGGTATGGATAGGGGCTCTGGGGCAGGTGATGCTTTGTATTCTTGGTGCTTGGGGAGGTCAACAGTGGGAGGGCTTCTAGTGTCCTGGCCCCACTGGTGGACCTCCTGATAGCACCTGGTATTTTTGGCCACTGTGTGACAGAGTGTTGGACTGGATGGGCCTTTGGCCTGATCCAACATTGGCTTCTCTTATGTTCTTATGTTCTTATTTGCAAATATTAGAATACATTTTGGGGTAATTTCCCACCATTAAAATTCCTTGATCTATCTTTCTCTGGATATAGTACTAAGTTCATGTCTCCAAAGATCATTATATCTTCATCTTGAAATTCTATCATAATTTTGGGAAAGTTCTCAAAAAATTAACTTTAGTATCATTTGGTGCATATATTGTTGCCATTGTGCATAACTTGCCTTCCAGAAATCTCATTTTAAAAATTAGATATCTTCCATCTGGTCTCTTAGTTCTTCTAATACATCTAATTATGGGTTACTTATATAAATGGCTACTCTGCACTTTTCAGGTTTCTTCCTGTCAGCTTTCTTTGTTGTCCAACTTTCACACCACTACATAGTAATGGGGAATACCATAGTATGAATTATCTTGATCTTGCTCACTACTGACACATCCTTACCCTTAAGAATCTTTTCTAGCTCCTTCATGACTGTCTCTTCCAGTCTCAGTCTCCAAAATTCTTGGTTATAGTCTTCCTTTTGGTTGATGATTGAACTAAGGAATAGAAAATCTTGAATGATTTCTTCATCCTCCATCTTAAAGTTGTGTACTTCGTCAGTAGTCATTACCAGGGTGCTTAAAAAAAAAAAGATGTGCCGGAACTCTCAAGAGGAAAGTGAAGTTTTCAGTCTGTATATTGAAAACTCATGAACTTTTAAACATTTGAAAAACAATTTCGTTGAAGAGGTTCCAGAAATCCAATATCAGAGAATCCTTACCCTGGTACGCTTTAATGCTCTACCTTCAGCCCTTCTGGAAGGCAGAAACCATCATGTTCCACTCCCACAACAGTTCTGTCCATGTCATATGGGGAAAGTAGAGTTTATTAAATATGTTCTGCTGCACTGCCCATTCTATAATGACATCCAACATCAGTATATTGCTCCAATTCTCTCAACTACACTCGGAAGATCTGAACAACTTTATGTCTCTCTCCTCCTTGTAGACTTCTCTCAGGAGATAACCCACAAAGTTGCCAAATTTTGCCTATGGCCTTGCGAGATACGCAAGCAGCTGATTGCATCCCAGTAACTTGCCTGTCTGTTGGAGGAGAGTTTTACTTTTTTTGTTCCCCTTCTTAATCTGTATTCACTGTTTTATGTTTGCCACATTGCATGTGTTTTATTATTTTCTGATATTTTGGATCTGATCATGTATCAAAATAAAGTATCAAATCAAATCAATATTAGGCAAAGGAAATGTTATTTATAATGGATAAAGAAATAGAAGTCAGAAAGAGTTTAAAACGTGGAGATTAGACAGATACCCAAAATCCCATAATTTTGGGTAAATGAAGGAAAGGAATGGTAAAAGATAGAATATCTCAATGTCTGTTCACACTGGGGCAGCAACCATAACTGATTAGTGCAGTAATATTCACGGACTGTAGTCTTCCACTGATCTAGCCTTTCCTTAATTCAGTCACAATCAGTGTTCCCTCTAAGCTGAGTTAGTGTGAGCTAGCTCACAGTTTTTTAGCCTCCAGCTCTAATGTATGCAGTAGCCGAATCGCTTGCTCACAACTTTAATGCCAGCAGCTCACAAAGTAGAATTTTTGCTCACAAGACTCCACAGCTTAGAGGGAGCATTGGTCACAATAATATCATTGGGCAATATTTTGACTGGATAATTTGAATCCCTGTTCCCTTAAGAATGGGAAAAATAAAAATGCTAAAAGTTTTTGTGTCTGTTGGCAGAGCAGGGGTGCATTGGCAGGATAATGTGGATTGCAGCCGAACCAAAAATAGTGAAGACTTGCAATATGATGTTATCGGAAGCTTGAACTTAATAAAGCAAATAAATGGAAATAGTTTAACATATCCATGTCATATAAGTTAAAGACTGGACCACCATACTAGATTTTATATTGAAGGCAAAGAAAACTGGAACATAAACTACATTCTCCCCCTGTAATGAATTTCACAGGAGATATTTACAAGAATAATGCTTATGCCCCAAATATTTTTTAAAAAATATTTGAATTGTACCTAAAGCAAGTTAGTATATTTAATAACTTTTGAAAATTAAGTTTAGTGCCTTGGTAGACACACCAAAGTCTAGTGAGAAAATCATTTGTTAAACAAAGGCTTCTGTATATTCCAAACAAAATGTGAAGCAGGCATGTTCTATGTCTTTGAAGGATTTCCACTAAAACTAAAGTACAGACTTAAGTACTATACATTATCGGAGGAGTTATGTACAGGTCATGGCAACAGATATTAGGATTTGGTCCCAGTCCTTGGCTGAGGGTTTTCCCCTCATACATTCTACATAAATATATTTAGAGGATTTCATACTTTATGTTTCCAGTTCTGTGACTTCTTAGGACATACATATGCCAGAAGCACACAAGTTGGCATAGGACTGTGGCTCGGGAGCTGCATGTGGCTCTTTTGCACATATTGTGTGGCTCCTGGGAGGGCAGCCGGGGAAGTGAAAGGGAGGCATGCCTCCCTGATTGGTCTTCCCTTACCCAGCCAGTGTTCCCTTCCCTTGATAGGCTTGAGATGGGGGAGCAGAGAACAAAAGCAACTTTAACTTTAAATGCATTCTTAAAGAACCCCCCCCCCAAGCCGGCTGGCTTGGAGAAGGCATTTGTCTCTTTAAATCCCTTCTCCAAGCCAAGCCAGCCAGCGTGGGGGTGTGGATGTCTTGGAAGATGCAAGTTAAAGTTGCTTTTTTCCCACCTCTCCCTGCTCCCCCCATCTATTTGATTTCTTTCCACCTTTCTCTCTCTCTCTCTCTCTGTTTCTCGCCTCCCTCCCCATCTAAAGTTAAGTATCATTATCAATATCTCTTTTTACCCCTTTTGTTTTTATTTTTGGCAGTCTCATTTAATGTTAATAAAAAGCAAATCTGCATATTTTTCAATAAAAACGTTTATTGGTTCATGTCTTGTGGCTCTCAGACATCTGATGTTTATTCTATGTGGCTCTTACATTAAGCAAGTTTGGCCACCCCTGGCATAGGGAGTGATCCATAGATTGAAATATAGTCTATTCCATGCTTATGAGACAGCTGGAGGAAATGGGGTGAGGCCATGAATGGAGTCTAATAAAAAAGGCTGCAGCCACACTTCAGATGCCCTCCTTGTAGTTCCACTCATAGGGGCATGCCACACAATGCAGTCAATCTTTGCTGACAGAAGAGGTGGGTGAGGCTATCCCTATGTGGACACTCTCAATAATCTCCAATCAGTTATCAGATTCGGATTTTATTCATTGCCTTATTTGTTAGTCACCTCTCTAGGGAACTGTTCAAAATGGTTTATGACAATCTGAAGACACTACAAAACAATAAGTCAATCATCAGTGCAAGCAGTCCATCATGGGGGGGACTTAAAACCAGTAGGGGGGCAGCAAAAGACCACGGTAAAAAACAAAATCATCATAAAATCTGTAAACTAAGGTCTGTTAAATGTTGTAACAATGGGTTAAGTACAGGGCAGATCAAAACAGATGGTAAAACATGTCTAAGATAATGACTTAATTAAAAGCTCAGTCAAATAAAATCATCTTTACCTGGCTCCTAAAGAAAAATAAAGGCAACAAATGAACATGCAGGGGAAACATAGGGCACCATAACTCTAAAAGTTCTGTCACCATTTGCCATTCATTAAATCTGCATAGGTAGGAGCACATAGAACAGGATTTGAGATGAAGACTTTAACTGGTGGGCAGGATTACATGGGAAAAGGCAGTATCATACATTAGCACTACTATGTGAAGAACTATTATAGTTGGGGGGGGGTGATCCCCATATGAACACATTCAGGTTCTGTGAACCATAATTCCTACTTGCTACAGGTGTTGAAAGGTGGGTACATTCTAGATTATTAAAATAGACTAGAATGTACCGACTTCTATAACATTATTGTAGTTATGAAGTTTGCCGGAAATTCATTCATGGTCTTTATAGACAGGGATGTTGTTGTCCTGTCCTTTCTAAAAATCAAATGAGGCAAAGAACAGGGATGTCTGGGTGTTGACAAATGGGAAACATATTAGCCTCTGCAGGAAATTGATTGCTGGTTGTGTTTGACGCTGGTAGCAATTAAAGGCTTAAAATAAAAATATATATATTATGACATTGAGTAGCTATTTAAATAAACTAGTTAAACCCATCTCTGGTTGTCTTGTGTTTTATCTGGAGGATGTGCTTGGGACAATAAGGTTTAGCCTAAGAAGAGCGCAAGTCTAGCACAGTGATACTCAGTGGCTCAGGAACCATATATGGCTTATTGACATGCCACCTGTGGTTCTTCTAAGCACTGTTCCCAATGTGTCACCTGCCTCATTTTTCAGGGGAAAGGACATGGCACTTGCCCATTGAAGCTTGTGATTGATAGCCAGTCTTCATCAAAGGAAGAGATAAACTGTGGGCCTCCCTGAAGTGTAGGCCTCATGCTAAGGATGGAAGTAAATGTGGCTGTTCTGGCTGAGGGAATTGCTGATGTCACTCTTTGCAAGTGGAGTGAGTACCACTGGTCTAGCAATACATTCAGCACACAGGTAAAAATCATGCTCTTTCTGAGGGTTTGCTCAACTGTCAGTCATGGAGGCAGTTGTGAAACACCCAGGTGGTGCCCCTCCTGAATCAGCTCCATCCCTCCAGGAGGGGAGGAAGCCTGGAGAGAACAGCGTGTTGCCATATTCCCCTGCCACCCTCCCAGTGGCTGGCACTGGAGCAGAGCGAGGAGGGAGAGGAAGCCTGGGATGAGATGCATGTTGCCCTCCTCCCCTGCAGAGCCAACGGGCGCTTCCTGGGGCCGGAGCAAGGGATCAATATGTTGTAATTTTCTACTCCAGCATGTGCAAGGGAGGAGGGTGGAGCAGCTCCCATTGGAGGACTGTGGTAGCAGTTTTGGGTGCTGGCCAGTGTTCCCTCTAAGCTGAGTTGGTGTGAGCTAGCTCAAAGTTTTTAGCCTCCAGCTAACACATTTTTGTCTTAGCTCAGAAAGGCTGGCTCCAGAGCAAATTAATTTATGCAGTAGCCAACTCATAACTTTAAGCCAGTAGCTCACAAAGTAGATTTTTTGCTCACAGGACTCCACAGCTTAGAGGGAACACTGGTGCTGGCATATTGTGAGAACTGTTACCAGTCTCCAAGACCCGTTCATAGTACTAAGCCCAGACTCCCAGGTCATTGTCATTCACATGCATGTAAGCACACCCCTCTCTCCACTGCCTGGCATGACACTCACCCATTCTTCCATGGCTCTTTCTTCCCTGATGGGCTCTGCTTGCTTCCTGCTGGTTCCTGCTGGCCTCTCCCCCTCCTTCCCCCTTCCTCCCCCATCCCCCACCAGCAGTGACTGCCCCCTCTTTGTCCCCGGAAAAAAATCTGGCTATGGGCCTGGAAACAACCAGACTTAGATGCACACATTACACACCAAGCTGAAAGAGTCAAGTTGTCCACGAAACATAGATCAATATGGCAAAATCTTGCTACTGTTGAATATATTGCAGGAGTCAAAGGATATTTTCTCTAATATTCGTGACTGGAGTTTGCAGCGGCACCCTAGAATAAAAGCTGGTATACAGCACATGTTGTTCTGTATCCAGCATGGTTGATTGGGGAAAAGAACAATAAATCTTTAGGAAGCCAGCTTCTTTAATGCCATATGACACTGAATCTTTAAAAGAATCTTGATTCCAGCAGGGAAGAAGAGAAAAATCCCCCCAGCCTGTCTGGCTCAGCAGGAGTAGATAAGTCAAGATGAAAAGGCCAAGCAGAAAAATTAGGAAACATTTAAAAGGGATACTACCCAGAACATGTTGTTCTATTAAAGGCTTTGTGTGCATTGACTCTTTTGCTTTTTTGTTTGCGTCTGCCAGTCTGAGCAGGGCTATGGAAAATAAATTTGTTTCTCAGAAGATATTCTGCTTTGTATTCTGTTACAGGTGCCAGGCTATGCAGAGATAATTCTGTCTACCAGCAAATGCTATTGTCTGTCAGCTATGAATACCAGAGATAGTTCTGCATTTAGCTAATGCCAATTTGTCTCAGCAGCCCATAATCACACAAATATAGATTTTATATTTTATGTTATATAGATTTTGTGTCAAAAAACACAAAAAACCTGCTGGGATTTTTTATTACACTTCTCTTTTAAAAAATCCCTTTGTCCAAACACGTTACTAGTTTAGATACAACCTGAAACCCACAGACCCTATCCATAGACTCTAAAATAGTCCAAGAAAAAATAAACCACAGTCTTTAAAGTAAGCCACAGACCACTTCTTTCATAATGACCACCCTAGCTCACAGTCCCACTGAAGGAAGCCCACAGTTGCCCTAACATCAACACATAAAACATTTCACACTGGATAGTCCAAGTGATTACAGAAATTTGTTTGTGGGTAGCAAACCCAAGTAATGGTCAATTTACCTTTCTTGACCTTCTTTATACATTTGTTTGGAACAATAAGTTCAATGCAGATTGTATGCATACTCTCAGTAACATCACTAAAGCTATTTCGTTTAGCAGTTGTATCATCTCTCATTTAGATTCTGCAATCAACATCAAGTGAACGTCATTTATCTTTGATCTCCTTTACATTCTGCCTTTGTGTCATCATGAAAACTAATATGGTATATGCAGGTGTCCAAGAGGTCTTCCATCCAAACAATGAACAAACTCATTTCTAGTTAAGTTCAGCCAGGTTGCTGCTATGGCCTACCATGCTGGGAGGAGGCCATGGTTTTCACAGCACAACTGACAGGACAACCAGAAATAGATTCTCCAAAACTGGAAGTGATGCCAAGGCTGAGGGAACAGCCTGACATCAAAATGCCAATGGAAAAGGAGTATTAAAAGAGCATCCCAAATAGAGCTGGAACCATCAGGGCTTAGCAAAGCAACCAAGTAGAACCAAGGAAGTCAATGGAATATGTTCAACAGTGAACTGACCATATTGACCAGCCATGGCCGACCATGAGCTAACAAAGGATCAGGGCCAGGACTTGATGAAAGAGGGCTCTCCTAAACATAGTGGTATAGTCCAGCTTCATGAATGGAATTTAAATTGCCTTCATCTCTGTACCTATTCTTTTCTGATGATGACCACTGGCTATCTACATAGTGGTCTCTTTGCCACTCTTCTAATAAGCAAGCGTCATCCACACAGCTGTCTCTAATCCCTGGACAACTGAGTGTAGTTGACAATGTGTGTATGTGAAGCTGACAACTGTATATATGTGCTTGTGTACACAGGCACATTCTGCTGCTACACAGGCACATGTTGCTGCTAGTTTTTGTACCTCTCCTACTTCCACAAGCTATATCCCTGTATTGGACCGTTCCTTTTGACTTCACACAACACACTGAAGACAACATAAGGGAAAACTGTTTGCAGCTTCCCACCAGCCTGTTCCATTCTACTTGCAGCTGTTTAAAGAACTTGGGAAGAGAAAACGAAACATGGCAGTGAAAGCCGATACCAGTTTCATCAAGCAAGACAAGTAGAAATGCTGTTCAGATTCAGAACTGTTCCTCTTTTTACGGGCAACTACCTACTAAAAAGACATTCTGCCATGGGCATAACACTAGTCTTGAAAATGTGCAGACTTTCCTATTCCTCTCATATGATCTGTTTCAGACCAGAGAAAGTAAGTTCAACCTCACACTCCATAAAACAGAACAAATTTGGTAAATGTGCTGGGTTGTGCCTTAATTATTAATCCTAGATGCCTTTGTCACATGACAACAATAAAAAAATCTGTGGTGCTAACATTTACTTATAATGAATTAAATTGCAGATTTTAAAAGCACTATTAAATGCATAATTAGAGGGAAATTATGATGTTCTAATGTCTTAAAATTAAGTCAGAATGTAGCAATGAACTTTGGGCTTGAATAAAAAGTTTGTTAGAAACCCCCTTATTAATGACCATCTACATTTTCTCTTCCCCATAATACCTTTCCCCCCAAAAAATTCTGTAACGCTTCAAGGAAAATAGATTTTGAATGGAAAAATAGCATTTTGGTTCAAGTCATAATGTCATAGCTGAATGAGCTGTCACCACCTAGGGTATTTTGTCAATGTGTCAAATAGACACAGTCCTGCTTTTGGAGATCACTAATTAGAGGGAAAGCTTTGATCTACCTGACTAATGGCTTTATTTGAAACCACAGTTGAATAAATATTGGAAAGCCCTACACAGTTCAGCATGTTGTTCTACTGGAAGAGAGAAGCATGATCCAAAATTAAATGAACTAAAATTCCATGAATTAATTTTGCAAAGCAGCACTCCAGATTATAATCATCTAGATTTTTTATTACTCTTTACTGAGATAGCAAACAGTGTATGGAAGTAGGAGGTGTCTGTGCCTGAGCCTATTAGTTTGGTGAATCTAACAAAATCTCCTGATTGGTTGGTCAGAGTCCCTGCCACATACATATGCACAGATTATCTCTGTCCACTTGCTACCTCAGCCTCTCCCAGTAGCCTCTCACATTGTCCAAGAAACTGAAACCAGATGAGTCAGTTTCGGGCCCAAATCATGACTAGTAAAGGTCCAGCTTTGATGTCCCATCACAGATGCTTTAATATATACAGTTAAAATGGCATGTCAAAAGCCAATGCAGCTTTATAGAGGCGATGACTATGTTGGCACAGACAGCTAGAATTTTGTACAGGCAGAGCATAATCTGTTTAGATGTTGCCATCCTTGTCAATTATATGCCAGTCAGCTGAGAAAGCTGGATGGCAGTGACTCAGAACTGTACGAGATTGCCCTGATATAATTCAACATTTTAAGCAATACCTAAGTTACCAAAATCATACATCTTGCAGTACTTGTTAGGTTGTATTTAGCCCCCATCACACATGCCTTTTGTTCATGCATGTCCCATGACCCCAACATGATTTTTTTTATGGTCAAAGGGGACCCTCTCCTCCTTTTTGTCACCATCTGAAAGCTGGTTTGCACCAATCCATTGTTTTCTGTTAGATCTTGCTTCTGTGAATTTGGTGCTTGGGGAAATTTGAGAAACGTATATTCTGTCTCCACTGTGAGTATGGATATAAATTGACTGCTAAGACTGATGAGACACCACTGCAGCTCAGAAAGACAAAGGGACACATAATTCCTTAGAAGAAGTGCCCATATCTACAGATTTGGCTATCACCAATTTGACAGCTCTGTGGTTTGGAGCAGAGCTGGATGCAGGGTGTGTAAATGAGCTTACACATAGTAATACTAGAGTATGCACTGTTTTTGTTTCCAGTTGCATTTGGTCCAGTCTGTATTGCCATGGGTATACAGCCCAGCAACTTTCCTGACCTTTCACACACATACATTGGGCAAAAACAGGTGCCTCTACTGGAAACGGCACCTGCCAAGGGCCTGCATGGTTATTTTTCGAAGAAAGTCAGTCACTAACCAGAAATGCTGGGCATAAGAACACTTTTCATTTTATTTTTGCTGTAATGGCCTGTGCCTGATTAAAACATTGTGGGTTTTGAAAGCTTACAGGGTTTCTTTATTTTAAAATAGCAATACAATAAACTACAACTATCCTGGCTTTCTTGTTGTTAGGTATTTCTGGTGAAGTCATCCATCACCGAGCCACTGTGCTGACAGACCTGTAAATGCAGGCATGTGTTTAAAACATTTTATTGTATTTTTAAATCCTATTTCTGTTCATTAAGGTATTTCCGTTAAATGGTTCATGGATTATTCATAGGTGAAATGATATCAGCCGTTACTATACTTAGGATCAAATAATAGATTAATTGGAATAATTCCACCTAGTGTTCTGCTGTGTTCTGTTTAGTTGCAGTTGTGATACTAGGCTCCGAAGAAAGATGGCCACAAGCACAGGCAAAGAAACAACATTACAAGGAGAAAAATGAAACTCTCTCAATGCAAAAAAAAATTATATTAAATGTTTATTCATTCATTCATTCATTCATTCATTTATAATCTAGATTCATAAATCACTCAGTCCCTGAGTACTCAGGGTTCTGAATGATGAGCAACAACAACAAAACATATCATCCAAACAATTCCAACAATCTAAAAACTGATTAAAACAATTTCACAGATAACAGTATTCAGATGGCATTATTACACCTAATTTCAACTGTGTCCTCTTCTCACAGGGGGGGTAGGGGGAAGTGAAGTTGGAGAGGGGGGAGAAGAAGGGAGGGAGTGCCAGCCAGTGTTCCCTCTAAGCTGCGTTAGTGTGGGCTAGCTCACAGTTTTTTAGCCTCCAGCTCACACATTTTTGACTTTGCTCAGGAAGGATGGCTCCAGAGCAAACTAATTTATGCAGTAGCCAAATCACTCACTCACTACTTTAATGCCAGTAGCTCACAAAGTAGAATTTTTGCTCACAAGACCCCACAGCTTAGAGGGAGCATTGCCAGCCAAGGTGGTGTTCAGCACTGTTTTCAACCAATGGCCTAGTGAAACATCACTGCCTTGCAAGCCCTGCAGAACTGCGTAAGGTCCTGCAGGGCACAGATGTCATTTAGCAGAGAGTTCCACCAGGCCAGGGTCAGGGTGGAAAAAGCCCTGGCCCTGGTTGAGGACAGCTGGATGTCTTTTGAGCTGGGGAATCACTAATAAGTTATTTACAGTGAAGAAGAGCATTCTTCGGGGGACGTACCAGTGGAGGTGGTCCTGCAGGTATGCTGATCTGGTGGATCTTGAAGTCCACCAAAGCCTTGAACCTGACTTGGTATTCCATGGAAGCCAGTGCAGCTAATGCAGCACAGGTTGAATATTTGCTGTCCAGGGCACTCCTGTCAGGACCCGTGCTGCTGCATTCTGGATCAGCTAGAGCTTCTGGATTAGTCTCAAGGGTAGGCCAGAGTAAAGCAAGTTACAGTAGTCCAATCTGGAGATGACCATTGTGTGTATTACTGTGGCTAGGTCAAGGTGAGACAGGAAAGGGGCCAGCTGCTGTGCCAGCTTGGCAATGTTCATGATCTGGGCCTCCATAGATAAGGAGGTATCCAGGACCATACTTAAAACTCTTGACAGTATGTACTGACATCAGCAGCACACCGTCAAGGGTGGGTAGCTGGTGCCCTAGCCCCAACTCCCCCCCCCCAGCTGCAGAACCTCCATCTTAGTTGGATTCAGTCTCAGCCTACTTTTCTTCAACTGTCCCACCATGACCTCTCAACCCTTGGCCAGATTTTGGGGTGGTATCTGGGCAGCCACCCATTAACAGATATAGCTGTTATATTGTTATCATGAAATATATTGTTAATCATGAAATCTGCAGAAAATCCTTTTTTAGAACTTGGCCACACCAAGAGTAAACTACAAATTCTGTCAGGGCTTAGCTGTGAATGTTGAAATGGAGTGACACACCATTTCCACTGGAGAGGTGGTAAGCTCCCCCTCACTAGCATTCTTTAAGCAGCAGCTGGACAAACGCTTGTCAGGGATGCTGTAGGCTGATCCTATGTTGAGTAGGGGGTTGGACTAGATGGCCTGTATGGCCCCTTCCAACTCTGTGATTCTATGTCTCTGAGAATGTTCAGTGTGCTAAAGTACATGCAGAATTCTGATTCTGATTTACAGTGATGGTGGTTTGTGTGGTGGTTTCCTAGAGGACTTCCATCTGTGGACACTGAAAGCTGTTGAATATGGTGTCCTTGCCATAGGTTGTCAGGAGGCAATGCACACCTACTCATTCAGCATCCATATGTCTATATGGTGCTGAGCCAACAGCCCCAGCACTTCCAACTCCACCCCTTCACATGGTGTCAGATCACTCCTCCACTCAGCAGTGTTCAGTGGTAGAAGGCAGAGTGTTCCACCAAACACTGGTTTAGAAGAATGAGCTGTTTTAATTGAAATGGCATCTGATGTGAGCTCATAAGATTAAACACTCCTTTATATAAAAAAGCTTCTTCTACCTAAAAGATGCCTTCTCCCTATAACTAACATTCTATGTGCAAATAAACATTGTTTATGTTTGGTGGAGCATTTAAGTATTTGAGTCCTAGCCTGCAGTATAAAGTGGTATGTCCCAGATAACAGTTTTACCACTTCAGTGAGCAGCATGCCTTTACTGTAATAAGGGAAAGCCCTTGAGAAAAGAATAACAAACCTGATTAAAACAATACTTTCAGTTTTGCCTTTGGAACACCCAAGCCCCTTATTTATAGAAAGTTTATTTATAGAAAGCTCCTTTAACATAGTATTCATGGAAGGCATAAAGTCAAATAATCAGTTTACACAATTTTAATAATGTATCTTGGGTACATAGATCTGCCTGTATCTATGAGCAAATACACACACAAACACACACACACACATAAATGAAGTATTTTGATGCTGGCTTTGTGGAAGATTTTGACGTATGAATACCTGTATAGTTCTTTCCTTCCTCTAACCCCCTAATTATTTTTAACAAGGTGTTAAAAGAATTGCACAGGTTAACATTGTGAAGTATGTTTCATTGAATGCCTACTTCTTCCCAGATGAGGCATGAAGCTTTGTCCAAGTTCAGACAAATTACTTCACTTACACTCTCAACCAAATTGATTTTGCCTATGTTTTTGGTAATTAAATCCAGATACTACACTATTAACTATCTGAAGTTAAATATATTAGTCACCCCTCATTGTATTCAGCAATACAGCAGGAAAACATGTTTTAGTATTATTTTGCTTCAGCAAAATACAGCAATACAGCAGGAAAACATGTTTTAGTATTTATTTTGTGAAAGGTTCAGAGGATCAGAAATATAAATGTATAGATATGCCCTTTTTAATTTCTATATGTTTTCATAGGTTTTCATTGGCTGTGGTCACATGGAACATTAGCCACACTACAGAGATGGAAGATAGGCGGATTTTCCGGGCGCGATCACACCACCACATCTGGGAAGCGTAGAGCTCCCGTGCCGAACCTGAGGCTTCCCGCCGAAGATGTGGGGTAAAAAACTAGTACCTCCGAGGTACTAGTTTCCGGAAACTGTGGGGCAAGGGCGGGCACCTGATCGTGTTTCCGGTGGAATCCCGTGGCATCCGGCACCCGCCCATGTCCTGTCGCGAACAGGTTTTTTCCCCAAGTGTCCACAGGATGTGCAGAAGCACCCAACGGTGCATGCGCACAAAAAGGCCCCCTCCCACTGCAGCCAGGTTTGCCGCCTCTGTAGGGTCACTATGGCCGCTGTCGCGCAGGCGGTTAGAGCGGCTGTGACGAAGGGGCCCACATCTGCCTCAGAGCTCTGTTGGGGTCCAGAAGCGTCTGTCGCCCTCTCCGGTAAGCCCACCACCCGCCTTCGAATGTGTAGATACGATTGCTCAGTCGTGCGTATGCACAAACTTCAGTTTGCCACGGAAGCGGCGCCTAGCGATTGCTGGTGTGATCGCGCCGCACCACTTCTTTGCCGTGCTGCAGGATGGTCATGTGATCGGCACCTTCCCCCTAAACACGGGACCTCGACGGGACGTCTGATCGCTCAACCGCGCATTATTTTGCTCCGGGGCAAACAGCCACGCTCCCCCCCACACATTTTCCTGCCCGTGTGACCGGGGCCAATGTAATGTTTTTCATTCATTTCTTTTATATCAGTTTTATGCCATCTACATGTTACACAGCGTTATACGCAACTGACTCAAAATAACAGTACAAATTATATATTTAATGGAAAATTTCAGTGTGCCAAAACAGAAGTGAAAATAATGACTTATTGGTTTGATTTACAGAAGCAAGAACTGAAACAGAAACAAGGATTTTTTAGTTGAAATGGTAAGGCTGAGACATTTGGCAGCCTCATTGGTTGGATGTAGATAGAAGGTTATCTGTTTCAGCAAGAACCGTACCAATAGCAGTTTCCTTACCCTACAGAATCTGTAAATCCAGAATCGGTATCCAGAGCAAAATTTCCACGTCACTACAGTGCATGTATGAAGCTGCGGTGGCTCAAGTGGTTAAGATGCTGAAATGCGGGCTGTGGAAGGTTGGTAGTTCAGAAGTTCAAGACCCGAGTTCCCGCATGACGGAGTGAGCTCCCGTCTCTAGTTCCAGCTCCTGCCAACCTAGCAGTTCGAAAGCAAGAAATTGCAAGTAGATAAATAGGTACCACTTCAGTGGGAAGGTAACAGCGTTCCGTGCACCTTGGTGTTTAGTCATGCCGGCCACATGACCACGGAAACATCTTCGGACAGCGCTGGCTCTTTGGCTTTGAAACGGAGAGTCGGATTCGACTGGCTTTCGAACAAGGGATCCTTTACTTTTACCTTTACAGTGTATGTGCAAGCAGAGATACACAGAAAAGACCAGACCATGGTAGCTGCTTGTGCTAAGTTGTACTTATTGTATGTTTGCCTTTCTGTTTGTGCAGCCAAGTTCTGGGCACTGTAATATATAGGGATGAAAGCGCTATGTGTTGCACATTGCTGGATTCAAGCCATTGTGCCCCTTGCACAGAGTATTAGTATAAGGCATTTGACATTGACAAAATGTGTAAGACTATGTATGGTATACAGTTTGCAGTTAAGTTACAGGGCTATCCTAACATTACTTTTCTGGGACTAAGCTCCATTGAATAGACTTGAGTAGGATTCTGAGTAGACCTGAGTACAAGACATAATTATGGAGATGTATAACTATGCAGAAATGACTAAGGGGAATAATAGAGGTTTATAAAATTATATGCTGTGGAAGAATTTGGACTAAATGGCCCAAAAGAATGATTGCTGTTATATTCCTATCTCCATATTACATCTTTAAAACCAGATTATTGATTTGTAGGAAAAGATTCCAGTTAATCAGTATGTTCAGAAATAGCCTTGTTTTTAATGAGAAAATAGTGAAATCCACTTGAAATGTATAATTGTTCCCTGTGTGACAACCACCTGTTGTTTCTGCATAGCTACTTTTTCCAAGCACAAACTAATAATTCTTGAAGAAGCCTGATGCTGCTATGGGAAAAATTATATTTCTTGAGGCATTTCACTTTGCCTTGGATAGCTTTATGCTGTTTCTGTTTCCATAATATTTTTTTTTACTCATGATTTTCTTATTAATTCTGAAACCTTGCACTCCATTTGCCCTAACTATGATGGTACTGATAGCTTTAAAAGCATTTATGTAATTACTTACATATTTTTGGAATGTATTTATATCAATGCATTTTTTCCTGTTTCAGGCATGTATAATGTATTTGTATTGAACTATGATATTGTTTTAGCACACAGAAAATGCAAGTTTTGTCATCAAAGATAACACACCTTGAAGATGTCATTGGTTGGTGAGAAAGCTGTTCAAGTGTACTAAAGAACAAATGGATGGTTCTAGAAATCTTTGCAGCCAATAGTAGTTTCTGGTAGCAATCAGCCTGAATTTCTCATTCCAGCTCATTTCAACAAAACTTTCTCATTTCAGTATTGCTGCCCTGGGGGGAAATTGAATCTGTGATTCTTTAGATACATCTCCTTGCAACTAGTTTTTCAAATGTATTTTGCAGTGTCACACATATGTTATACATATAAATAATACGCATTTTATGTAGGAATATAGTTAAATCATTAGCAGTGCAACCCAATGCAGAATTACCCCTTTCTAAGCCCATTGAATTCAATGGGCATTAAGGGTGTGACTTTGTTTATTATTACAATGCAAGCTTGGCATGCCAATAAAGGTTGTCTGTCTGTTTATTCTATAATGCAAGTTGCATGGACTGGTGGTTGCATGTTTCCCCAAATATCTGGTGGTTCTTGTTTACAGTTTTGTGTAAACTCATATATATATATATACAAATCATAGAGTTGGAAGGGGCCATATAGACCATCTAGTCCAACCCCCTGCCAAATGCAGGACCAGCCTAAAGCATCTCTGACAAATATTCATCCAGCCTCTTCTTGAAAGCTGTCAGTGAAGGGGAGCTAACCACCCCCCTAGGCAGCTGATTCCACCTTTAAACCATTCTGACAGTGAAAAAGTTTTTCCTAATATCCAGCTGATACCTTTCTGCATGTAATTTAAACCAATTGCTTCGGGTCCTATCCTCTGCTTCCAACTGGAACAGCTCCTTGCCCTCCTCCAAATCAGGGCTGGCTCACCCGCTAGGCAAACTAGGCATTCGCCTAGAGTGCAGGGATGGTGGGCCCTGGATGGGGTGCCGATCTCCCCCCAAAAAGCTGCTGCCCTGCCCCTACGCCGCCCCCCTTTACTTGGCCGAGCAGCCCACCACCTTCCTCCCACCACCGCGCCCTCCCTGCCCCTTGAGCCGCCTTGGGAAAGGAAGGTGGAGTAGAAAAGGGGCGGATGAGAACGGGCCTCTCGTGGGCAAGTGTGGAGGTCCAGTCTGGGGGAGGGGGGCTGGTTGCGAGGCACTTCTTTCTGGGACGAAGAAATGGGGAGCCGGAGGTCGCGCCGCACTGCGCCACCACCTTCCGGATCCCTCGCAGGCCTGGCTGGCTTTCTCTCACCCCCCTTCCCTGCAGAGTATGAGACTGGATCCCCAGAGCCCAGAGATGTGGCGGACCCTCCTCTGCGGAAGACTCCCAGCCTCGTGGTGACTGAGATCCCTCCCGGTTCCTCCTGGGCCCCCCCTCGGTGTCAGGGCTTCGGAGAGCGTCCCCCCACCCCTCTTTATTTTCCAGCTGCAGCTGACCTCCTCCTCATAAAAATTATGGAAACAATAAAAACGTAACTCAAAAGAATGCTGCTGTTTGTTGTTGTTGTTTTTTATAAAAAACACCTTTCAGAAAGTCTTTTAAAACTCTTTTAAAAAAAAAAACTAGTTCGGCAGGCAGCCGGCCAGGGTCTACACACCAGCAGAAGCCCCACCCCCAGCTTCCAGGAGCCCTGAATCAGGCTGGGACAAGATGGGCGGGGTTACACGTGCAGCGTCTTCTTGCTGCTGCAAGGGTAAGTTGGCTTGCAGGTACCTGGCTGCCATCTGGCCTTTGCAAATAAGGGCAGTGGGGGTGGCGGTGGGGGTGAGGGTGGGGGGAAGAGGCAGAAAGTTTTGCTGCTGGGGTCACTGCAGATCCTGGATTCAGAAGCAGCAGCAGCAGCACATGGCCCTTTTAAATGGCAAGCTCCCGAACATGCAAGGCAAGGCTTCTCTCACACTCTCCCTTCTAGCTGGTTTGGAAAGGTTGGTAAAAATTTCAACTGGCTGTAAAAGAGGGGAGTGAAGGAGCGATCCAGTCCTAGCTGCTCCAGCTCAGTCAGTTCCGTCTGCTTAGTAAGGAGCCACAAGGGCATGCTGGGCAATGCAGTCTACATGGCTTCCTTTGCAGTGGGAACAAGCGGGATGGGGGGGTGAGAAAATCCCAGCCAGCCATCCCGGGGAGAAAGTTTTTCAGCAGTTTTTCAGGCAGTCTGGAGAGATGGCTGGAGGTAGGGGAAGGGGAAGAGCTGCAATTCATGTATGAAGAGCTGCAAACAATTCATGATTTAAAAAAAAAGTAACCAAAAAGTCCAGTTCTCATTTGAAGGGGGAGCTTAAAATACAATTCTGTTGTGATTGAAATTCCTTTGTAAGAGAACTGCTACTCTTAGGTCAGCAACTGATTATCCTGGAAGGTTAAAATGTTCCCCCACTGTTTTTTGAATGTTGTGGTTTGTAATAGCAGTAGAAAAAGTAGGAGTCCAGTAGCACCTTTAAGGACTAACACAATTGTGATAGGGAGTAGGGACGTGCTTTTATGAGTCACTGCTCACTTCTTCAGACTTGTTTCCATTTATTCTTTGCATCCTCCTGGACTAAAATGCACTTCTGTTTAAAAATTGGTGTGTGGGGGGGCACGCCAGAAGGTATCCTTGCCTAGTGTGCAAACAAAGCTGGGGCCGGCCCTGCTCCAAATGACAGCCTTTCAAACTAAACATTCCCAAGGCCCTTAGCCTTTCCTCGTAGGGCTCAGTCTCCAGACGCCTGATCATTCTCGTCACTCTCTTCTGCACCCTCTCGATTTTGTCCACATCCTTTTTGAAGTGAGGCCTCCAGAACTGCACACAGTACTCAAGGTGCGACCTGACCAAGGCAGTATACAGAGGGGCTATGACTTCCTGTGATTTTGATGGTATGGCCCTTTTAATACAACCCAAGACTGAATTCGCCTTTTTTGCCACTGTATCACACTGACTGCTCACATTTAGTTTACAGTCTACCCTTACCCCAGGATCTCTTTCACATACACTACTCCCCAGAAAAGTATCCCCCATCCCGTATTTCTGCTTGACATTTTTGTGGCCCAGATGTAATATTGTGCATTTATCTTTGTTGAATTGCATCCTGTTTGCAACTGCCCACTTCTCCAGAGTATTCAGGTCTTGTTGAATTTTGGGTGTTTGCTACTCCTCCCAATTTGGTATCATCAGCAAATTTAATGAGTTTTTCAGATTGTGAGCCACTTTGGGTAAAAGGTAAAATAAATATAAGCTAACTAAATATGTATAGATTGCATATAAAATCATACAATAGTTATCAATCCAAACAATACTAATGAATCCACAAGTCCGACAGCAAACACACACACACACACACACACACACACACACGGTTCCTGGTCATCATGGCCAGCATTGTTTGACAGCATGATTTATGGAAATATATTTGATAAAGTAACTGGGAAAACTACACCATAATCACCATGATTCAGCTACAAGATATAGGAGAAACATACCTTTTAACACCTGAAAAATAAGGGATTCTTCAGGAGAATGAGGCTACTGCTTCCCAGGTGAATCTAAGCCCAACTATCCTCCAGTTCTTTATTAAATGTTTTGGGCAGTTTTCGGTTTCTGAAAATCCAGGGGTTTCGTCTGTTTGTTTTTGTTTTGTTTGTGCTTTATTTTAGATTGGTTCAGGTGGGGATGTCAAGAACTGGATTAGTATATATTTATATATGAGCGGATCAGATAGAACATGAACAATATTAATATGTGATGTTATCTTGAGTTTACTGACTATACGAGACATGAGGGAGACGCATTGCGGGAAGCCTTTTTGGGGGAAGGGGGGGAAACGGGTTTTTGTAACTGTTGGATAAAAAGATGAAAAATATGTGACCAAACAGAAAATAAAAATCTTTTTGAAAAAAAAAAAAGAACATGGCATTCCATTTTACTAAGCCAAAAAGTTAAGAATATTAAGTAAAGGCATCATTTTATTTTAAATTCCACAGCTCTGTTAGTCCAAAATTACAAAGAATCTTGTACCTCCTTAGAGGCTAATGCATTTACTGTGGCATAAGCTTTTACGAACAGCTTGTGTGAACTTTTTTGTGTTTCTACATCTGACAAAGAGGGCTCTGACTCATGAAAGCTTATGCCTCAACCAATTGGTTAGTTGTTTTTTTAAAACTTCACCACTGCTGAGGTGACAATATTATTGCTTAAAAGACCACCATCAAATCCTACAGTTAGCTTTGCACGTGCTTGGAATGCCTGATTTGGCCTCCTGGGAGTCCTCACCTTCCCCTTTTGTTCTCAGAAGTATGATAGAATTTGAGAACACCTTCTGCAAATAAAAGAGAAATTGCAATTGCTAATTCATTTGTCATGGCAGCCCTTTCATGGGGCACCTTGTAAAAGGAGGAGGGAAATATGCTATTTATTAAAGCCATATTTTGCTGTTAACATTTTACAGGAGTTAGGCTTACCTTTTGGTCCTTTTTAAAGGAGAAACTGATGGTCTCTTGGAAGCTATTTATAGACCTTTTTAAAAAAATTCACAGATACGTTGTTGGTTTTTTTGCTTTCAGAATATGGTAAGGGACAGGACGAAGCACTGCACCTTCCCCAATCCAATATATTTGTCTTCTCTAAAAACTGGATGCTTTCCTGCTTTTCTTCTTAGGAGCAGTTCCAATCATACCCAGCCAATGGTTTGACTTCAGTGATGGGGAAGATAATGGGGAAGCATAAATGGATTCAGCAATATTCTCTTTGCACAACATCTGATGCAACAGCTAGCACTTTCTCCTTGTATATTGTAGTACCCAGAAATTGGTCGCCATAAGATCTTGCACAAGCAGAAATGCAAGTGGAGGTACAATCACTCCCCACTTATGCAAGAGTTCCAACACAAGCGGGAATGTTGTGCAGGACCCAGCCTCTTATCTTACCTTCCAGTTTGGTGTAGTGGTTAAGAGTTCAGATTCTAATCTGGGAGAACTGGGTTTGATTCCCTACTCCTCCACATGCAGCTGCTGGTGTGACCTTGGGTCAGTCGCAAGTACTTTCAAAGCTGTTCTCTCAAGAACAGTTCTCAAAAGAGCTCTCTCAGCCCCATCTATCTCACAGGGTGTCTGCTGAGGGGAGGGAAAGGGAAAGGAAATTGTAAGACACTCTAAGACTCCAAGTGAAAGATGGGGTATAAATCCAATCTCCTCCTCCTCCTTAGTCGGGAACCGAACCTGCTTACATCATTCTCCTCTCCTCCATTTTATCCTCACAACAACCGTGTGAGGTAGGTTTGAGAGTGTGACTTTTGGTAAGTAGTATACACATTTTGCGAAATGCACTTTACATGGGTCTTGTGTATGTAGTTAATTCTATCCCTCCCCCCAAGATTTGCCAGATTTATATGTCATGCCAACATGTAGTGAACCAATGGCATTGGAAGCAGAACCAATATGCTGGATGGACAGGGAGAAAAAGTGCACTTTGCCCTTGTCTCTCACTGTTTTGGGTTATATCACTAATCAAATTATGAGGAATTAAAAAAAATAATTCCAGACTGCTTTACGACACTGTTTTTACTACCACCTCTGTTGCCATACTCCAAAATCAAATTAAATTTCACCATGATACATGATGTGGTGACATTGATGGATATTAACATTGGGAAAAGTGCAGAAAAGAACAACTAGAATGATAAAAGGGTTGGAACACTTTCCCTATGAAGAAAGGTTAAAATGCTTGGGGCTCTTTAGCTTGGAGAAACAACAGCTAAGGGGTGACATGATTGAGGTTTATAAGATTATGCATGGGATAGAGCAGGTTGAGAAAGAAGTACTTTTCTCCCTTTCTCACAATACAAGAACTCATGGGCACTCAATGAAATTGCTGAGCAGTTGGGTTAGAACGGATAAAAGGAAGTACTTCTTCGCCCAAAGAGTGATTAACACATGGAATTCACTGCCACAGAAGGTGGTGGAAGCTACAAGCATGGACGGCTTCAAGCGGGAATTAGATAAGCATATGGAGCAGAGGTCCATCAGTGGCTATTAACCACAAGGTATAGATAGGAACTCTCAGTCTCCGGCAAGTGATGCATTGTATTCTTGGTGCTTGGGGGGGGGCAACAATGGGAGGGCTTCTAGTGTCCCGGCCCCACTGGTGGACCTCCTGATGGCACCTGGTATTTTTGGCCGCTGTATGACAGAGTGTTGGACTGGATGGGCCATTGACCTGATCCAACATTGGCTTCTCTTATGTTCTTATGACAAATAAAATCATGTCTGTCAATATAACCAATCAGAAACCACGTCATTACATAGCAACAACAGGTGTGATGATATCACTCAGTTTTCTTCAAAGCATGGATGAAAATGAATGAATATTGTTGAGAGGGTTGCCAAAAAAAAAAAAGGAACCCTTTATAAAAATGTAATTGTCTGCAGAATCCATGTTTGCCACTTTCTGGCATGCTAAATGATGTTCTGTTCAGTTTCAAATACTAGTAGCAAAGGATTTTCCCTACTGAAAGTTACTGCCTGGTGTTGTTTTTCTCAGTCTTCTGACAGCTTTGATTTATGAGGAGGGTCTGAACTCTATCTGATATTACCATTGCCTTGAGGAATGAGAGTAAAATGTTGGGCCCAAGCCAGCAGAGCTACTCTATTGTCTTGGAACACTCTCAACTGGAGAGCTTATGCTGGTATAGTTGCCATTACATTTTGATCTTGGTAATATGTCACCCTGTTTTTAAAACTATAGCCAATGTACATGAGAGATCAGGACTGGATAAAATGGAGAAATTACTGGGAGTTTTTACTATGAATTTGATTCAAACCAAATGATTTCACAGGTTTTTTTTAAAAAATGAATACTTCTTAAATGTTCTGGATATATAAAACTGTCTTATACCAAGTCACACATGGTAAGTCCATCTACCTCGTTGTAGTCTACTCTGACTGACAGGGACGCTTTAGACTCTCAAATAAACAAACAAAAAGCCTTTCCAATACCATGTACCTGAGATGCTGTAACTGAAAATACCAAGGATTGGAGCGGGAACCTATTGCATGTGCTCTCCCATTAAACCATGTCCTAGCCCTTCCCCCATTTTACTAAATAGGGACTTAGATAAGTATGAGTTTGAGAATTTGAAGATTATTGACTAATCTGGAAAATATTTTTTTCTTGTGGTGGTTGATCTTCAGCAAGAGGGAGCAGTTCATTAAGACTGATACATTTACTGTGATTTTGCTACCATATGCATGAGGAACACTGTGCTGTTTCTTTCATTACAATAACATTGTATGTGATAAAACAGGGACTATTCTTTTGATAATCCCCCCCCCCCAAGAATGTGGCTTGGACTCATCCAGGTTTGTTTGTTTTTTACTCAGTCTTGGATAATTCCCCCTTTTTATTACAGCCCCAGTCTCACATGGCTTTTGTCCATACCAGTCCTATGATCCACCGCATAGGTGTTTTGGTGGTCAAAGGGGGCCATCCCCTCCCTTTTTCACCAGTAGAAAATACAGGTGAAGCCAACCCTGTGTATTCCCATACAAATTAGTCTGAGCCAGATTTTTTACATATATTTTGCATGGTCCCTACAAGCACGGAAAACTCCAAGGGCAGTTCTGAAGGGTTTTGTTTCCTTTGGATGAAACAGAAGAGGAAAATTATGCTATAAATAAGTTTTTAGAAAATAACAAATAAGTTATTGACAAATATGAATACAGAACACAGAAGAAGCAAATAAAATGCAATCCTAAACAAAACTACACCTGTCTAAATCCACTGAAGTCAATGGGTATAACTCTGCCTAAAACTGTAAACGACTCCTACAAGCACATGGAGTTGTCACCTCTAATTTGGGAAATTCCTGAAGATTTGAGGGCACTGTCTCAGTAGGTTGGAATTTTGGGAGGGAACTTGGTGGAGATGTGATAGGATCCACCTGTCAAAGCTGCCATTCCCTCCAGGGGGAACTGATCTCTCTAATCTGGAGATAAATTGTAATTTGGGGAGAACTCCTGGCCCCTCGGTCAAGTTGGAAAGTTTACAAAACCTTCAAACAGCCACGGAACTTTCTTCATATTCCAAGAAATGTATTATTTTAGCAGCTCAAGGACTGGGCAGAGTTATGTGAGTATGAATGTGCAAAGGGAGATAAATGGGAAGCAAGTGCATGATTTTACGTAAGTTGATCAGTTTTGAGACATTAAGAATATCTGATTCTAAGTTTTTCACTTAAAGTACCACTATTCATTTCAATAAACAGTTTCTCATCCTTCACATTTGTACATACTATCTTAAGAAGAAACCTTGAAATAAATGTTCCTTCTGTCACATACATTGGAAATATTACATACTATCTTAAGGAGAAACCTTCAAATAAATGTTTCTTCTCCCACAAAGAACATACATTTCATGATATGGAAATATGGAAGTCTGACAGCCAAGTGGAAAGGCATTACAAACTGCATATACAGTATAAATGTAGAGGAGAGTGAGATGGTATCCTGGCTACATCCCTAAGCATCTGTGTAAAGTGCTGAACATGTATACAAGTGCTTTGTAGATTTGAGAGAGAATTCCACAAAATTCTGCTTTCCAACTATACCTAGAAATGTCTAAGCCTGTACACAAAACCTATGCATGTGCTTTGGGCTTGCTGCAGACTGTATGCCAGCAGGCATGATTCCCTTCCCCTCTTTCCCATACACAGTTTTGAAAGCCTAAAGAGGGCTATTAACTCTACTTCCAAATATGAATATCAGTCCCAAAAAAGAAAGTGTATGACTGCATGAATTGTGCCTGAGAAGAAGTTATAAAAAGGAGCAAATCAACAGCCAAAATAAATGCTCAGGACAAAGAACATGCCAACAAAATATAAACCACACAAACTGTGGTCACTGGTGACTGGCTTAAGCTGTCATTTGTTGAATCTGGCACTCTGCATTCCATTCAATAGATAAATGTCTTTACCAGAAACCCTCTGGATAGCTAAAACGTACAACAGATGGATTTAAAGACAATGTATGGGTTGGAGAGGAAGATGACTGTTGGTGGTCACAAACATCAAAAAAATCAGGTACAGAAAATGCTGAGTAGAACAGACACTTATTTATTTTTAAAGCTTTTTTTTTAAAAAAAATATGTCTGAGCATGTTACAGTCGAAGCCTTGTAAAATACCCACTCATAAATTTAAGAGTAAGCCCAAATTAAGTTTGCACAGCTCAGCTGAAAGGCCTCTTACCTTTACGACAGATGACCACAGAATTGTACAGATTTTCTTGGGGAACTCTGGACCTATTTCATCTGCTTAAATCCCCATTGGTGTTAAAAGCCACATTTTCATGGAGGCACACAGCCTATGCTACCCTGCAAACCATTCAGCATCCATGGCTCCTGTTAAAGTATAATGTTTTCCATTGCATACCATGTGTAAGCAGTGCAAAATAAGAAATGGTTGGATTTACTTGGGGGGAGAAGTGACATTAATCCATGTGTCCTAAAATTCTGACCCTATGTAAACATTTAAGATATTGAAAATATTTGAACTAGAAGACATGCTCACTTGCTGTAATTCCTGTGCATTGTTTGAAAAGACAAAAAAAAAAAGATCTTTTTGTTTGTCTTTTCTCAGATGTGAAATTGGATAATCAAAAAGGATGCTAAATATTTTGCTTCATTTTTAAATGGGCTATTTTCAGTCACTTCTGTTCATTTGTGGTTAATTTCTTTACATCCTTGGACCAGAAAAAAAACATCCAGTGTTAAATGCAGCCAAGCTTCTTCTGCTGATTTATTGTTCTTTGACAAACAAAATGAAAACTGTCAGGAGACTTTGGGGCCAGGGATTGATCTTCTTCAAGTTTTTACCCCAACGTGGTGGGATGACGACACTCAGGGCGATTTCTCACTAGAGCTGCCTCGCAGCACAGTGCCGTTTGCCCCGACACAAACATGTCAATTTCACACCCGAAGCTCCGGGGCTGCATTTTGACTCGGGGCTTCACCCTATTTCCTCCGCGGTTTCGTGATCCTGGGGCGATTTCTCACTAGAGCTGCCTCACAGCACAGCGCCGTTTGCCCCAACACAAACATGTCAATTTCATACCCGAGGCTGCGGGGCTGCATTTGACTCGGGGCTTCACCCGATTTCCTCCGCAGTTTCATGATCCTCAAAAACCAGGATCACGAAACTGCGAAGGAAATCGGGCGAAGCCCCAAGTCAAAATGCAGCCCCGGAGCTTCGGGTGTGAAATTGATACGGTTGTGTTGGGGCAAACGGCACTGTGCTGCGAGATAGCTCTAGTGAGAAATTGCCCTCATTTTCTGTGGGAAAGAAACTGAAGAATTATTTGAATACATTTTGTCTGTATGGATTCTGGGTCATGTTAAGGTTATGGGAACCTCCATGTTCAAAGGCAGTGTACCTCTGAGAGTCTGAAGGTGGAGAAAAATAGGACATCAGTTTCACTGCATCCAGTTGGCAGGTTTTTAAAAAAGATTGCTGGACCCTTTCGGCCCTTACCAGATGGCAGCCCTTGCGACTACCATAGTATGGAGGGGCCCCTTTGACCCCGTTGGAAGGATAGAGACAGTTGGGACTTTGCAACACATATGGAGCTTTTGGTGGGGGGGCAGAGCCAAGTGTTGAACTGCTCTGCCTCCTGGTCTCTGTCTCCAGTCTTTGCTTCTCATTCGGAGGTGTGCAGAGGCAGCTCTCCCGCTGCTGCCCAAGGCCAGGACTTGGATCTTTTTGTCCTGAGCAATTTGGGGGCAGTATGATCCCTGAACTTCAGAGTTCTGTTCTCGGATTTCTCATCTGCTTCTCTGATGAGGTGGCGAGGATGTGGTTAGGCTTTCGGGACTTCGGGCCCTTCTTCCCTCTCTCTCTGTCCTTCCACTTGTGGGGGATTAGCCCATGTAGGCTGATGGGGTGGATGAGGGCAAAGGGGTGTGGGCCGCATATTTGGCATCAATGGCCATTTTGTTTTTGCTCCAGCAGCCATTTTGGGAGTTGGAGTGAGTTTGGCCTATTTTGGGTTATGGCACCAGGAAAAGGAAAGGGCCCCTCTAAGGGTAAACAGCCTGCCAGCAAGCCTTCTGCAAAGAGGGCTTTGGCAGCCCACTCTTTGTTGAAAGATGAGGATGAGACACAGGAGAGGCACCTGATACTTTAAAAGTTGGTCACGTTGGAAGCTGCACAGGGAGTCACACTGGCTAGAGGAAGGCTGGAGGTGCCAAGGGTGACCCAAAGGACCAATCTGTGTGATTTAATGCAAGTGTTCTGATCTGTCTTTCTGCTTTGGAGGGCAGGTCTAGTTCACCACCGAGGGGCTCACGCCACAGGAGCAATCCAGGAGTTTGTAGATGTCTTTCAGGGAATTGGAGAAGAAGGATAATGATGATCTGGTGGAGAGGGACAAGGAAAGGGTGAAAAGGATATGGGTAGACTGCACACGGGCCAATTGGCTACCAGGCTTCTTGATCTATGCAGGCTTCATAGCGTGGACACAGCCTCTGCACACCGCCCCTCTTTTTCAGTATTTGGATATAATCTACAGAGCCAATACAGACTTTTCAGATGCAGCTTGGCTGCAGTATGATGAGAAATTTGGTATAAGGGCTGCGGTTAACCCAACTCTCCAATGGGACCAAGTTCATTAACAGTTGTGGCTCCAGCTGATGGCTCCCACTAAGCCTTCTTCTCGGGACAGGGCTGACAGCAGGCACATTGTGCCCCATGGTGCTAGTTCTTCAGGAACATGTGCTTCTGGAGGGCGGCCCTTTCAGCTCTGCCTACTTTGTTGGGAGTTTAACTCCCAGGGGGTCTGCTCAAGGAAGCCATGTAAGTTTTGGCATGGGTGCCCTTTCTGTGAGGGGGGGGCTTATGCCTTCTCAGCCTGTTCAAGGGCAAAGCCCAAGGCAGCTGGCAAGTGCCCAGAGGGTGGGAGTACTGCCACTATGGCAACTGGGAAAGGGTCCCAGCCCCCTAAGGCTGAAGGAATTTAGGAAGTGGCTGTCTGTCTATCCCAACCGTGCAGATAGTTCTTTTCTGTTATCAGGTTTCACTTATGGTTTTAGGATTCCTTATCAGTGGCAAGGTCAGAGGAGCGATCCCTGGTGGCCAGCATCAGAACACCGTGCGGCTGATGATGGTAGAGGTGGAGACCAGAAGGCGCACGATGACGTGGAATGCAGGCATGGCGGAGCCTGAGGGACGCAGCTGAAGCCGGAAGCAGACATGGATCATGCGCCGAATGGTCCCATCAAAGGAAGCCACTGATCCACCTTGAGTGCCAGGACGAACGTCCCGACCGAAGACTGCCTGAGAAGGAAATAAAGCCGAGTCGGAGAAACAACAGCCCACCACTTGGGTGCCGGTAGGCAGCCCCATCCCTGTTCAATGTGGCCCTAGTTAGGGAGAAAAGTGTTCTTAGAACCCTCCATGTAAACCGCCCAGAGACCCCTAGGGGTCAGGGCGGTATAAGAAGTCGAATATAATAACATGGGTCGTTTTGTAGAAAAAGAGCTAGGGGAACTCATTAGCATAACTCATTAGCATATGCCACACCCCCTGACATCACCGGAAGTGTGTCATAAGACCACACCCCCTGACATTACTGGAAGTGTGTCATAAGGCCACACACCCCGCCCCCAATGGTCCCGGCCGCCACCGCCGGCCTTGCAGCTCCACTGCCGAGCCCCATGAGGGGCCCGGCGGTGGACCTGCAAGGCTGGCAGGAGTGCAAGGACTGGGGGAACTGCGATCCCCCCCGAAATGACCTCTGAATGATGATGATGATGATGATGATGATGGCGTTAGGGTAGATTTTGTGTCTTCTAACCTGCATTCTGTTCAAGGACAAGAACAGGTGGTTCAGGATAAGATAGCCAAGGAATGCCACAAGGGGAGGGTTTTAGGCCCATTTCCATCCCTCCCCCCAATGCCCAATCTGAGGGTGTCTCCATTGGGTGTTGTAACTAAGAAGGCAGAAGGGGAGTTCCACTTGATGCATCACCTGTCCTTTCCATGGAGCAATTTGATGAATGATGCCATTCCCAAGTACCTCTGCTCTGTATGATACACTTCCTTTGACCAGGTAGTGTGTGTAGTACACAGATGTGGGGTCGCGGCAGAAATGGCAAAGTATGACATAAAGTCTGCCCTTCACCTGCTGCCAGTGCATTCCATTGACTTTGAGCTCCTGGGGTTGGCTCTTAGGGGCAGTTTTACATGGACTGTTCCATGTCCTGTGCTGCTTTTGAACAGCTTTGTGGCACAAGTCCAGCTTGTCTGACACTGTGCATTACCTTGATGATTTTCTTTTTGTAGGGCCAGCTAGTTCAGGTTGCTGTGCTCAGTTATTGAATAATTTTACTGGGCTGGCAAGGGAGCTTGGCATTCTTTTGACCCATGAAAGGATGGAGGTAACCTCCCCAGTTTTGACCTTTGGGGGGATAGAGATAGACACTATCTGGTGATCTTCTAGACTGCTGGAAGTTAAGTTGGTTGAGTTACATGCTTATGTACCTGAATTCAATGGTAAAAGGAAGGTCACCCTTTTGGAGCTGCAACAATTGATGGGCTATCTGAACTTTGTTTGCAGAGTCACATCATCCCCAGAAGGGCTTTTCTGTATCGCTTGCATGATGCGATGGCCAGCTTGCAGCTCCTGCATCATAGGATGGGAGTTCATGGAGGTATATGGGAAGACCTGGGAGTTTGGGAAAGTTTCCTTGAATAATTTAATGGAGTTTCATTCTGGAGGGAGGAGTTAAGAGTAGAAACTGAGTTGCAGGTGAACTCTGATGCAGCAGGTTCAATCAGCTTTGGAGTCTACTTCCGTGGACATTGGTGTGCACAGAAGTGGCCTGATGCTTGACTAGGCAGGGATATTTGCCGAGATCTAACCTATTTGGGATTTTTCCCACTGTTGTATCACTTTGGTTGTGGGGGGATCAGATGGTTAATAGTACTGTTCACTTTTGGTGTGACAATTTGGCAATGGTTGTGATCATCAATTCCCTTGTGAAGTACGAGACTCAACACAGCTAGTGAATAGTGATTCAGCTTTATTCAACGTAGACGAAATCAAGAACGAGACAAAAACATAGAGCCACAGGCTCACTTTTAAACAGTCCGGGCTTGGGTAGCCATGCCCACATGTCAGCTAACAACCAATAACTGTACAGATTAGAGTGCTTCCCTCCAGACATTTGCGCAGCTCTGATTGGTCTATTTACAATCCTGTTTGAGTCCAAACCTTAACATGGTTTTCAATACATAACATCCCTCATGTCCAGATCAGCCAGGGTGATGACTTTAGTGCCGTCATTCAGCCTGCATTGTTTACAGGTAAGTGTTTTGTTTCTTGCTAAACACGTACCTGGGGTCAGTAATAGAGTGGTGGATGCCAGTGTTCTCTAAGCTAAGGTAGTGTGAGCTAGCTCACTGTTTTTTAGCCTCCAGCTCACAGATTTTTGTCTTTGCTCAAAAAGGATGGCTCCAGAGCAAACTAATTCACACAGTAACCAAATTGCTCACTCACAACTTTAATGCCAGTAGCTCATAAAGCAGAATTTTTGCTCACAAGACTCCACAGCTTAGAGGGAGCATTGCCCCATGAACAGAGGGAGAGGTTTCATCTACTGGCTCTACAGGCTGACTTGCAACCAAGACGAAGCTGTGGCAGCTTGGTGAGTCAAGGCAATCAGGGAGACAGACTTAGCCATTGCCCCCAATATACAAAAAGCATTTGGCCGGGCAGTTTGCCAATTTGTGGCTTTTAGGTAGCAGGAAGGGCTATGGAATTCTTGGCTGGTACCTGTGGACCATCTGATGCACTTTTGTGTTATTCTGAAAGGTAAGGGTTTGTTGATTAAGTCCATCAGGGGTCAGCTTGCAGCAGTAAAACCCAGGGCCTGACAGATGGTGCAAGTGATTTCCACCTGTACAAGATGCTAGAGAGTTAGTCCCGTGAAGCTGGCCTGCAAAGGGATGGACAGCAGCCCATTCCCCCCCCCCACTGTACTGAAGGGGTTACATAAGGTTTGGGGGGATATATGTCATTCTAAGTACGAAACTACCCTATTCCACGCAGCAGCCATTACTGCTTTTTCTGGGGCTCTAAGGGTTAGTGATCTGGTGGCACAGTCCCGAGTCGTGATTCTGGTTGGGCCCTTCAGGCAAGGGACATTAAATTTGTGGCTGATCAAAAGGTCATCAGGCTTCGGCAATCCAAAACCAACTAGCATAGGGTGAAGGTGCAAATCAAGCTAGGGCTATGCTACAAAAGAGAACTTTGTCTGGTTCAGTCCCTTTGCCAATATGTGGAATTGCTTAGTGAGGTGGATGACTTCTTTTTCTGCCACACCAACCATGCCCCTCTGACTAAGTATCAGTTTGGGGCAGTTACTACACAGGTGTTGGTCAGCTTGGGGTGTCAGGGGTTCAGTTTCGAACCCACTCCTTTCAGATTGGTGTGGCCTCCACAGTGGTGGGCATGGGTTCCTCAGGCCCTGCTATTCTGAAAGTGGGGAGGTGGCATTCAGCTGAATATTGGGGGTACATTTGCCCACTGGTCTCCCTGTAGGTTTACAAAATAGTTATTTTCTGTTTACTGTTTGTTGCTTGTTGGTTTTAGGTTCTGCTATTCAACAGAAAAGGTTAAGATTCTGATTGTGGGCCACAGCATGCTCTTCTGGGTGGCTCACCAGGGTGGATGGATAAACATTGGGTCCCAGTTTGGTCTCAGTTCTTGGGCCATGGTGGAGTGGCAAGGCTGCCGAGGCCTTCGTTGGATGGACCTATTGCCCTTGCTTTTTGGGGAAAGGAGCAGTCCTCCCATGGGTGGGAATGACCTAGGAATGGTGAAGGGCAAGGGCCTGATTCTGCAGGCTGTGGCAGACATTGCAGACCATCTGTGCATGGTGGCCGGGTGTTTGCGATGTCTCTGGAGGGGAACTTGGGACCCTCATGACATTGAAAGAGTCTATAAGAAGGCTATAAGATTCCATAAGAAGGTAAGCCAGTTTGGTGTAGTGGTTAAGTGCGCGGACTCTAATCTGGGAGAACTGGGTTTGATTTCCCACTCCTCCACTTGCAGCTGCTGGATGACCTTGGGCAAGCCATAGTTCTGTTAGAGCTGTTCTCTCAAGGAAAGTTCTGGAAAGAGCTCTCTCAGTCCCGCCTGAGCCAGTTTGGTGTAGTAGTTAATTGCGTGGACTCTAATCTGGGAGAACCGGGTTTGATTCCCCACTCCTCCACTTGCACCTGGCTGGATGGCCTTGGGCAAGCCGTAGCTCTGATAAGAACTGTTCTTGAAAAAGAGCAGTTTCTGTCAGAACTCTCTCAGCCCCACCTACCTTACAGGGTATCTGTTGTGGGGAGGGAAAGGAGTTTGTAAGCCGCTCTGAGACACCTTTGGGTAGTGAAGGGCGAGGTATAAATCCAATCTCTTCTTCTTCTACATCACAGGGTGCCTGTTGTGGGGAGGGGAAGGGATAGGAGTTTGTAAGCTGCTCTGAGATTCCGAGTCCTGAAGGGCAGGATATAAATCCAATCTCCTCCTCCTCTTCTTCTTCTGAGTTGAAGAGGGCCATGGAGGTTGAAGAAGATTGGAGACTTATTTACTCCACCTGGGTATCCTGGCAGATTTGGGTCAGCTGTATTGGGAGGATGATGTCCCCCCTTCTGAATGGGGCAACAGAATTTTTCTAGATGATCTACGGCAATGGTTTAGGGATGTTATCAGCTGTTTTTTTTTTGGGGGGGATCTCTGTAGCCTGGGAAGATGTTGTCAGGGTTAAACCAGGATTGCACCAGGATGTCTGTATTTGCACATTATGCTAAACCATAGATAGGACTACTTGTGGTTCATGAGCTGAGATCATGTCTTTAAATCCTGATCTGACAGATCCTTACTAACCATAGTTAGTGGAGTGGCCTTTATTTAGACAATCATATTCATCATTGTTAGTTTGATAAATCTGTGGCTTTTACATGATGTCTGAAGTGAGCCTGTGTCTCTTCTAAAGAATATTTTCTTTGTTCTATTTCCATGAGAAATTTTGTGTTAGCTAGTTTTCCTTATATGCTTATCTGAGAAATTCTGCAGTAGTCTTATCTTGTTTCATACAAGTTTAATTTGTTCTGTCACTTTTACCAATGGGAATAATCTATAGTTATGGTCACTGTGACTTGAAGTTCTGCAAGTGAAAATCAGAGCTGCTCTTAAGTGAGTGGGTGATCTGATGTGGACATTTCTCAAAATATTTTAAAACTAAAGAATGCATTTTTAAGAGAGTTTGAAAATATTGTTTCAAAAATTATGTGCAGTGCTTTTTCTTGGCTTATGTCAACATATATATGCTGTATTCCTGAACTTTTGGGTACACTGTTACATTACTGTCCAAAGAAAGCTTTTGAATTGCAATCTATTTCCAGATTAGACAATCTAATAAAACCATAAAGAGGTATCTGGCAGCTAAAACACATTTTAAAACTTTCAAGAGATCCAGAGCTTGTTAAAATGCTGTTATTTAATCCAGGAAAATTTGTGAACCCATTCTTCCATGTGAATATATGCATAGAATTAGATTTCTAACACTATTTTCATTTCACATAATTTGAAAGGCCCTTACTCGTTGCAACATGCAGGGTGCATTGTTTTTCCCATAAGGTAGTGAACCTCTTTTTCTTCTGGAGCCAAGCTTGCTCCTGATTCTTGAGAACAAACAGTCTATTAATTAGCAAAGTGGTATGACTCTTGCTTAATCACAGTGGTGCAAAATGCTGTAAAGCTGCAGTGAAGCATACTTCTGGAAAATGCAGTCAGACATAATACTTAGCAGTAAACCATGTATTGCTCTAAGTCCCACTCCCACAGTCATTCACCATCCATTAAGGAAAGATGCATTCTGGGCTGACATATATGAATGCCATCATACTCCCAGGTGAGATGAAATTTTCCCCAAAGCTCAAAAGTGACTTGACAAGTCTATGGTAATAAAGAATATGAATACTCAGGCATCTGTCACAATGGCTTGGGTTTGGGGTACTCTGGCAGCTACATTGTCAAGCCTGCAAGCTGAGATCCTCTTCTCAAGCCCTACCCTCTGTGCCCTCCACCTACAGAAGGTGGGTGGTGACCAATGGCAGGGCTGTTTTGGAAGTGGCTGGCAACCATTTGGAAGGCTGTGGGTGGGCATATGGAGAGTGTGACACTGGCTGCAGCATTATATCACTGCTGGTAAAAAGAACCACAGAAGTGGCATAGGTAGCTCTAGGAACATTCAAAACTCTATGGTAAACAACAGAGCTTCTAGCAATTCCTTGAGCTACCCCAGAAATGACAATGCTAGTTTCAGAATAATTGGTAAATCTATGATTTATCCAGGGGTCATTTCCTGCAGGAGTGCACAGGAGTGGAGCTCCGGCAGTAAAGAGGCCAGGGGGTGGGCACATGCAACAAGTCCAACCCCCTGCTCCCAGCAGCCCTCAGTCAGAGCAAGAAGCAGCCAGGTGAGCTGCAGAGCCCCCCCAGCCCCCCGGTCCAAAACAGTCCAGTGGCACCTCTAAGACCAAGTTTTATTCAGGTACAAGCTCTCCCTCCTCTGCGAGGACAGATCTGCACGTTCCCCCCCCCAATAGCTAGCAATCCAAAACAGTCCAGTGGAGCCTGAGCGGTAAGTGTTGCCTTCTGACACACTTCTGGTGATGTCAGGGGTGTGTGGCATATGCAAATGAGCTCTGCAAATGAGCTCCTGCACCTCTTTTTCTACGAAATGACCCCTGGATTTATCTGATGATTTCTAGAGCTTTTTGATACTTTATTTTCTAATGGAAGTGGCACAATGCTGCAGCTAGCATCACAGGTTTGTTTGTTTTTTAATTCCCACACTGCCAGTAATTTTGAGACTGCAGGCAATAGAAGGGGGAGGGGGCTGACTGCACCAACCCAGGACTTGGCAGCCCTAGTCCCAGCCCAAAGCATTTTTCTTTACCCACGTTTTTAATTAGGGGATTCCACCTTTTTAGATGTTTTATGGTCTGCTACTAGGCTGTGTATTGTTTTTTTCAATATTATTCTAGATTACTCAATTTTACATGTTGCTATGCAATTAATTGTTTTTATTGGCTTTTATTTGTGTGATTTTTAGTGATGGGTTGTTTTACTGCTATTCGCTTTCATGTATTACTGTTTGACTGGTTGTTAGCTGCCTTTATCAGGTCTGGAGAAGATGTGTTTCTAAATAATTGATGTGTTGCTAAATAACTATACAATTAATATTTATTTATCTGTAATATTTCCATGTCTCTGTTTCAGAGTCTAAATCCAGATTTAATTTTAAGATTATGAAGTATTTAGAAAAAGAATTACACTTCAAAACAATGACTATCAAAACTATCTATACATCATTCATGTTTTATTTTCTTTCCACTTGATACTACTAACAGAAGACAAAAGTTTAAAAAGGAACCAGAGGAATGGACATTCGGGCACTATCCTCTCCACATGACAAACACATGATAAATGGTTTTTTAAAATAGCTTAAGTAAACTCTTTTTAAGCCATTGATAGGTGAATGTCCTCCATGCCCCAGTAGGAGTTGCCAGAGGTCACCATGACTTCCAGGCATGGGCACACACACGCATATACATGCGCACGTGCACACACAGACACATGCAAAAATTTTTTTTGACAATACTGAGCTTTGTAGGCCAATGGTCTGATTCAGTATAAGGCAGCTATATACTATGTTCCTCTCCTGCAGAAGGCCTACATCTGTAAAGTTCTGCATCCCATTGAAATTAATGGGAAAGCCTTTGATAAACATTTTTGTTGTTCAGTTGCACAGTTGAGTCTGACTCTTTGAGACCGCATGGACCACAGCATGCCAGGCCCTCCTATCTTCAGCCATCCTCCAGAGTTTGCTTAACTTCATGTTTGTTGCATCGATAACGCTAACCATCTCATCCTTTGCCGTCCCCTTCTTCTTTGACCTTCAATCTTTCCCAGCATCAGGGTGTTCTCCAGTGAGTGCTCCCTTCTCATTTGGTGGTTAAAGTATTTGAGCTTCACCTTCAGTATCTGGTCTTCCAGGGAACAGTCAGGGTTGATTTCTTTTAGGAGTCTCCTTGCAGTCCAAGGGACTATGAAGTGTCTTCTCCAGCACCATAATTCTTTGGCACTCGGCCTTCCTTATGGTCCAACTCTCTCAGCCATACGTTGCTACTGGGAATACCATTGCTTTGACTATACGGATTTTGTTGGCAGGGTGATGTCTCTACTTTTTATTATGCTGTCCAGGTTTGCTATCACTTTCCGCCAAAGGAGCAGGCGTCTTTTAATTTCGTGGCTGCAGTCACCATCTGCAGTGATCTTGGATCCCAGAAATGTGAAGTCTATCACTGCTTCCATGACTTCCCCTTCTATTTGCCAAGGAGTGATGAGGCTGGATGCCATGATCTTAGTTGTTTTTTTTTTATGTTGAGTTTCAAGCCAACTTTTGCACTCTCCGTTTTCACCCTGAACAAGAGGCTCTTTAGGTCCTCTTCACTTTCTGCCATTAGAGTGGTATCATCTGCATATTTGAGGTTGTTGATGTTTTCCCCGGCAATTTTGATTCCACATTGTGATTCATCCAGGCCAGCATTTTCCATTATGTACTCTGCATATAATTTAAATAAACAGGGTTACAATATACATTCTTGTCATACTCCCTTTCCTATGCTAAACCAACCAGTTGTTCCATATCCGGTTCTAACTGTTGCTTCTTGACTCTTATACAAGTTTCTCAGGAGACATGTGAGTTGGTCTGCTATTCCCATCTCTTTAAGGACTTGCCACAGTTTGTTGTGATCCACACAATCAAAGGCTTTAGTGTAGTCAATGAACCAGATGTAGATGTTTTTGGTACTCCCTTGCTTTCTCCATAATCCAGAAAATGCTGGCAATTTGATCTCTAGTTCCTTTACCTTTTCGAAACCCAGCTTGTAGGTCGTATTTTCTCTCTCTTGATACTCATTTATATTTTTGTCAATAATTTCAGTTCTCCACTTTCAACAGTTATTTTTGTAGATTCATTTGTATTGTGTACACACGTTATATGGTTTCTATGCAAAACTGATACAGTATTTACAATTGGACACTCCTTTACTGAGAAATAAAGATGAAAAATGTGCACATTTTAGGGGGAGAATTCAGTTCAAGGAAACAAACAAAAAGAACAATACAGAAGCACAGGTTGCACAAAAGAAGCAACACTGAAATAGGATTTTGAAGTTGTAACAGCACAAATGAGAACAAAATCTTTTCTGTTGTACAGCCTAGAATCTCTGTGGCCGTAATCTCACTCTACTAGCATTTTGGATTGGGGCTAATATTTGTTATACAAGTCCACTGCTTTGTCTTCCACCAATTTATTCTTCCAACAGTTATTAACTTTCCACAGACAAGTATGCAGGCTACTATGCTGCATAAACCAAAATATTTGGATAAGATTTACAGAGTTTTTTTTTCCCTTTAATAAATTCAATACTAAAGTATTTACCCTGCGGTACTGAAAATGATTTTGCGAACCATAATGTAAGCAACAAACTCAGCTGTAATTTCTGTGTTATGCATCCAGCAAGAAAATATATAATCACATTACAGTGAAGAATGCAATCTTAATTAAAAACACCAGCAAAGAAAGAAGGAAATCCATAGCAAGACAGGGATTTTTGACCAAATGACCAAATAAAGCTTGGTATCCCATGAAGACTGTGCTAATTTGTTTTACTGATAACTTTCCAAATTACATAGAAGCAGAAGAACATATTTGAAACGAGCTTTATAAAACAGCTGTGAATAACATAGCACCCTATTGGACTAATAGCACATTACGTTTTGGTAAAATGTGTATGAATTTACATGGGTTTATTAGTCACATCTGATGAAATTAAGTGTAATGTATAAATATGTTATTTTATTATTTTCCCTACTTGCCTGTTTTATATCATTCGAGCCATATTTATTTCAAAGGAGCTACTTCACATCATACCAGTGAGTGGGTGCAGAGAGAATCAGGCTGTTATACTGGTTTATAATTTGCCAAGAGAGACATGCCAGTGTATGGTTTCTGGGTCTTAAGTGGAGTGCATGCAAAAAAAACAACAAACCCAACCACCAACAAATGTGCAATTTTTACTGCCAGGAATTGTATAAGTCAACCATGCAAAATGAAGCAATATGGTATTTTTGTGCCAAAATAAGTCCATTTAAAACTTCTGAAAAATAGCAGCTTGCCAAATCAATGTCTGCTCCATATAACCAAGCAGTAATGCAGGAAAGGTGAATGGCCTGCTTCCTGTACAAATACCTGACTTCATCATGAATGTCAGATTTCAAACAACTCAATATCTTAACTTGCTTTTATCATTGAGCATGTACAAACTACTCATTTTAGGCTGTTGGTAGGCTGCATTCAAATATTTCAAATGGTAAAAGAGTTAGAGTTGTAACACGTTACACTGAAGCAAAAATGTCATTCAGAACAGTGGAATTATTTTCACATTTCCACCCACAAAACAGCAGATCTTTAACTATGCCCCTCAACCACTCTTCAGTTAGCCTATATTTGGCTCATTTCTCTTCTCACTTCTTTTTCAACGTCATTTGTGTAAAGTTTTGGAAAAATTAGCAATGTTCACTCATAAAGAAATTCATAAGTATGTACTGGAAGCATATTTATTATATCCATTTATTTCGTTGAAAAAGGCAAGAGAGCATTATGGTGTGGGTTTGAGCTCCAGTAAACCTCTTACAAGAATTCTGACCTACAAGTAGTGCCAAAAATGACTTAATGATAAGATACGGAGGCTTTGTTCAAGACAGTATTTGGGTGGGTGGGATGTGTATATATATATTTGTATCATATGACCATTTTAAGGCTCTTGCAATTCTTCCTATTGGGCACGTGTCAGCTCTCTCAAGGAACACATTGTTCTGAATTCCGCAAATCCTGATTAAAGAGTCACAGTGCCAAATAAAGGATTCCCTCCCGACTGTAAAATCTGGATTGTATTATGTACTATTTCTGAGCCAGTTCTATTCAATAACTTCTCCTAATAAATACCCCTTTAACTAAATGCTACAAAGCATGAAAATGTAACATTCATAACAACCACCATAACACTGCCTTTCTATTTGTGGCATACTGACAAATAAAGCTGTGCAAAGTAATAAGCCTCAAAAGGTTAGCTGAGAAGCTTTGATCTTAATAGTCATTATTATGGAACTGTTCTTATTTACATATCAAGGTTTATATTAGGAAGGCTCTCGGACAAAGAAGACAATTTATTTGCAATGCTATTTATATATGCTATACAGTGCCCAGGTTGTGCCATTCAATTCTGAACAGAATTATACCCTTCTAATTCAGTTGACAGCCACAGTGGTTCAGAGGTTAAGATGCTGACCTGCAGACCAGAAGGTCTGTAGCTCAGCAGTTCGACACCCTAGTGCTGCGTGACAGAGTGAGCTCCTGTCTCTGGCCCCAGCTCCTGCCAACCCAGCAGTTCGAAAGCAAGAAATTGCAAGTAGATAAATAGGTACTGCTTTGGTGGGAAGGTAACAGCATTCTGTGGGTCTCGGCATTTAGTTATGCCAGCCACATGACGTCTTTGGACAGTGCTGGATCTTCAGCTTGGAAACGAAGTTGAGCACCGCCCCCTAGAGTTGGATTTGACTGCCTTTCGAGCAAAGGAAACCTTTTCCTTTAAGTCAGTTGAAGTCAATAGGCTGGATCCAACCAGCTTTCTGTGTGTGCATTTGGAGGTTGAAGGGCCAACAAAAAAACTATGATGGGAATAATAGAACCTGGATTGACAAAACCTACATGGAACAGGGGCTGTAGTAAGGAGATGAATAGTATAAGGTTGAGTGAAAAGCTGGCTGGATCCAACCCAATGAGATTTGAAGGGATTTCTATACTGCAACTGAATGGGATTTCTATACTGCAACTATTTTGAAATGGATCGTTTTAAATTTTACAGATTATTAAAATGGTCTTAAAACATATGGTGTGTTTTTCTGTACTGATCCAACTGGAATATGAATCTCTTTTTAGTAAATCAATCACAAGTTATACACAGCTCCAAAAACTACCATTTAGGCCTATTGGTGCATGCATACTTTGTCCAGATGTTCAGAGCCCTAAAAAACAGACCTATAATAATAAGCATTGAAATATATTTGCTCTTGTAAAATTACATACATATCCCAAGGAAAAAGGTGCCTAGAGTAAACAAATCCTCAAATTAAAAAAGACAGTTAGCTTCATGATTAGTTCCCAAATCAGAAGACATCTTTTACAGATGTAAGGATAAAGAAAATAATTTAAATATATTGAAGCCATCCTTGCTTTAAAATTAGCTTATGAAATCTCCCAGAGTTTAAGTCAACAAACATTGAAACCAGCTTTCTTCCATAAAATAAAACATGTAATTAAATTTTAAGCTGATGCTGAAGGTAGGATCATTCCCATCCTAATAGAAATAAAAGTCTCCTCAGACCTGGTGGAAACTGGGAGCCATTGCTGAGCAGCCCACATAATCACTCTCCATTTGCAGTCGTTCATTTTATTAATAATGACACTTGAAAGCATCTGGATCTGATGATGTCCAGCAGAGTTTCCAAAATGGTATTGCTGAGATGTGCTGATGCATAAATGAAATTTATTTTAGATCCAGGCTATAGTATGAAGAGAGAAGGTTTGGATGGGTAAAGGTTCTGGTGTGAGGGATTCAACCCAGTGACAGGGGACTGAGCAATCCTCCCATGCCTGACAGCCAACATAAATGAGAACCTGCTCTTCAGCCAAGCTTCTTATATGCTTGTGTTATCTATACTACTCAAACCATTACTTTGGTCAACATAATTAAGAATTAGACTCAGTAACAATAGAATACTCATGCACTGTCACACTTGGGAGCATCATACAACTTTAAGTCTTGGCTCATTTCATTTGATGTTCTTTCTGTCAAAAACAGGAATAACAATAAAATTGATGTTCATACTTATTACTGTAGCAGATCGGAGTCAATGTTCAGATTATTACAGGTTTAGGTCTTCTTTATGTAGATAAATTTTACATGCCACAAGTCTTGCCTTTATTCAGGCTAAACCAGAAAGGTCCAGGATTATTTTAACATTGCTTACATTTGATTACAAAATGACATTTGGTGGTTGTCAAGTAGTTAAATTACATCATCAAGCATTCATCATTTTAGCCAGTTCTTGAGTGAAATTAAACTCTACTTTTATTGGGTTGGATGGATCCCACAGATCCATTCCGCTAGCAGTGATGCTTTCCTCTAGTACAAGGAGTCTTCTGGCTAATGGAAGAAGTTCTTTTTCTTTCATAAGCAAAAGGCTTCCTGCTCTGAAGGAGAGTGCCACCATGAGATAGATTCATGTGATCCAAGTCATTATTCTTAGAATCTAATGTTGCATTTTTCACTGGACAAATCTATTTTGCAGAACAGGAAAAAGAAGAGGCGCTGCTCATCCATTATTTTGAACGGGCAATTATACACAGGGGATTGTTTCAATAGGAAGCAAGAAACATTTATAGGACTTCTCTCTTCACAATCCTGCTATGCATGTTTTCATTCCCAATCAGGAATGAGATCCAATTTCACAGTTTTTGTTTTTACTAGGGTATCATGTGCAGCTAAGTCACTTCTCTCCCCATCCCCTGAGACAGCTTTAGATGGGTAGCTGTTTTAGTCTGTAGGAGTAGAACAAAATTTGAATCTAGGAGCACCTATGAAATTTTCCAGGGTATAATGCCCAGTACACCTTCAGCACTTTCTTTTTCAACCTGAGCCATGGACCAGAGAGAAACCTAAACCAGACGGAAACCAAATAGAAACCTCTGGTCCCAATCTTCATATTGATGGGCTGGTCTGTGGGGTGGGTTGCAGAAAGATGCTAGAAAGCTATCTGGCTGACAGCCCAATGCTGGGGCCAATTGCTCAGAGTCACCCCCCCCCCCAAATCAGCCACAAATGATGCTCCAATTTAAGGCTGCTAAACTTTTGTGAGTCAAAGCTCACTTTACCAGATGTATCTCTTTTCATCCAATATAAGTAAAGGGTATTCACATTTGGGCCTAATTAAAAAAATACCATAAGGTAAGAAACATCTGTTTAGGTTTGGGTTGGACTCAACAAATAACAAACATCCTTCATTTTTCAATATATTTCAGCACTTTATCCCCCCCCCTCCATTTTTCACCAGAGCCCTCTGAGGAGCTACGCCATTCCCAAACTATCACACAGAATCAACTATCTCAGTGAAGCTACTGAAACTTGGGGAAAAGGTAGCTGAACTATTCCAGAGCTAGTCCAGATCAAGCTTCAGGAAGTTCTCCAAACCAATTAAACAAAAGTTTAGAAATTATTAGCAAGCCCTTCTCCAGCCCCCATGACTGGGCAATAGGAATTAGGGCAGTGTCTAGATATACAGAATATATAGATTCAAATAACTTGGTTAAAACTAAAGGAACATTCATATAGTATATTTTAAAAAATCAAGATGAAAACATCCAAATAAATGTGGGAAGGTTTCACACACCCAAGCAAACTGCTAAGACAAATTGCCCCATAGTACTATACTATAGACATACTATAGACATACAAGGCAGAGCAGGTTCTTCCTATTGCACAGGTCAAGGCTATAACCATATTATTGTGGGTCTGCCTGCTGATGCCTCCTTGGATGAAGAGGAGATAAAGGAAGTAGGCCCCAGTCCCACCGAGCAAGGAAGAAACTTGGTCAGGTGCAGAGGGAGAGTCTCAGGTCAAGGCCCACATGCCATACCTCAGTTCTGCAGCCTAGGACCCAAAGAAGATGCAGAAGCCCCACAACTTCCAGGCTCACCCCTGGGGTCACCAGAGCCCTTAGAATGCTGGAGAAAGCGGACCCAGAGAAAGGTGCAGGAGCAGCACAATAGCGTGTGGCTGGCAGCTCAACACTAGTCAACCTTTCCCTGTGAGCTTGAGTCACCACAGGATCAAAGCTGACATTCACAAAAGCTGCTCAGCCATTGATGAGTTGCACCTGGCCTTGAATGCCTCAGCAGGGTTTTCCTGACAAAAGCAACCAAGAAAGGGTGAGCCAGTGTGAAAGTAAGTGGTCCACAGCTGTTATGCACCTGCCATCATTTCTTGCCTTGTTCTGAACATTGGTGTTTTTGATGTCCTGGACTTCTCGATATGCCCTGCTGTTTTTGATATTTGGACTACTAAATACCTGTGTTTTGACTGGTGGACTGTGTTTTGACTATGGTTTCTATCTCTTGCCTGGGTTACCTGCCTGAACCCAGGCACCTATGCACATTCACTGAAAAAATATGTCCTACTGAATTATTTCAGAAGAAAGATGACTATGTTTAGGCTTCATGAGCTACCACAGCATGGTGGTAGCTATGTTGTTCTTACTAATGCCACTAGAATATGTAAAGTAGCAACAATTAACCTGAGGATCCACATTTTGAATCCATGTGTTGCATGTTACTTTACTGTGATTCAATTGAGCACCCACAAGAGACTCTATTTAGATACACTCTGAAAAAAATGTTTAGTCTTATTATGCCAGAAGCCAATCAGCCAGTTAGGCAAAGAACTGCAGAACCTTCTGTTTTCCCATCTTCCCCAACATTATTCTGAAGTGTGTCTATGTCTCAAGCTGTTCTTGAAACCTTTCCACATTTAATAGAAGTGTCACCTGCAACTGTGCGGTTGTTAAAAGATTCATTAATACATAGGGACATAGCAAGATGGTAAATGCTTTAATGCCAAAGCAGAAGGGTGGTGTGCTAGCACCAAATAATTAACAGTGTGAGGTGCAAAGGTGCGAAAAGCAGCCTCAGTCCATGAGAACTCTGCTTAAAATAGGCCTTTCAAGGCATATCATTGCAGGTCCTCAGAAAGAGGTGAACCCAGGAAATATTACACTGTCTGATCTGTAAAACAAAATCATGAGGCAATGTAGGGCCAAGTAATTTATTTCTGTTCTAAGTGAGAACAGTGCCAAAGAAGAATGCACAAATGTTACAGCTTGAGAATTTGAAATTAAAACCACATGGGAACTTGTGCAAGAAGGGTTGCCTTAAGTGGGATAACAGGGATATAATTTTTGCTAATATCATTTTACAGAGCAAGGGCTGCCTAGGCCTTTCCCTGTCTCCTACAGTCCATAATTATAAAGAACAGCTCCAAGAACTTAGCCCCAGTCTTTCAGAAACTGCTTGGTCCATAGACAAGACCCTTCATCCTTCACAGGCTTATTAAAATGTGAACTGCAGCAGGTCATAAAAGTTCTCTGCTCCAGGACTGAATACATATCTTTTCCTCTCTCTACTCCTTATGTAGCTTGACATCGCAGCTGGAAAGGAAGTGCATGTATAGGTCTTTAGCAGTTGATAAGAGCTTCCTTAAGCCAATTCCAAATACTGCACAGTGCCAACAATGCCAACAAGCTTATGATCATTCTTGGAAAACATCCTCCAAATGCACGTACTTAAGAATTTTAGTACCTCTTCAAATCCAACACATGTGAGAGTATATCTGCCAACTTTGTCTGAGTGTTGTCTGTAGTAGTTGGCTGTTTTATACTAACCAAATATTTTAGTATTTTCAGAGACAGATGTTGCAAAGAGATGCATTTATTATAAGACATTTCCCAAGATTCTAAGATCTGCCACCAGAAGTCACAGAAATGGTACAATGAAGTGATTCTTTGTCACTTCAATGTTTATGGATGAGACCACAATTCAAAAGCCGTCTGGTTTGAGTTGAATATTCCCTTTTGGATTTTTTTTTTCTCCCAGGAGAAACGAACAGATATTTTATTTATTTATTTTATTTGCAAAGATTTATATTCCACCCTTCTGCTCTTACAGGGACTGCCAAGGCAGCTTACAATTTAAAACAAACTTGAGAAATATATTCTAAACCATTAAAATAAACCACCTCCCAAACATACCTTATTGAAACAACTTTAAAAAGTAAAAAAAACAGAGTTAAAATACATACAAAACATAAAATATTGATTAGGAAGGAGAGAACATTGAGGAAATGCCAAATGAAACAAAAAAGTCTTCAACCACTAGTGGAAGATGGTAAGAGAATGGACAGACAAATCCCCCTGGAGAAAGAGTTCCAAAACTTTGGGTGCCATGACTGAGAAGGCCCTCTCACAAGTTGCCACCCGCCTAATCTGAGAAGGCGGGGGCACCTGAAGCAGAGCCTCTGAAGATTACTGTAACTGTCAGGTTCATAAGGCAGTCCTTCAGGTATTTTGGTCCCAAACCATATAGGGCTTTGAAAGTCAAGAATTGTGCAAATTAGAAATTAGAGGCCAGTGTAGGTGGGCCAAGATTTAAGTGATATGGTCCCTATGATAAACTCCAGTCAACATCTTTGCTGCAGCAATCTATACAGTATTTCTGAATTCTTTTCAAGGGTAGCCCCATGTAGATCCCATTGCAGAAAGCTAACCTAGATGTAACCAGGGCATGCATCACAGTGGTCAGATCTTTTCTGTCCAGGAAAGGCCACAGCTGGCAAACCAGTCAAAGCTGACAGAAAAGCACTCTTGGCCACAGCTGCCACGAGCTTATGCAACAGTAGGCCTGGGCCTGGCTCAAGAGCACCCCCGGACTACAGACATGTTCCTTCAAGGGGAATGCAACACCATCCACAATAGGTGACACCTTAAATCCTGGGTGAACCAGGTTGTAGGCTGGTTATTCAAGAGTGAGCCTGGTTGCAGGCTGCATGATCCGCTAGCTTGTCCCTACCATACAGCATGAGCGTATATGGGAATGGGGGGCTAGCCCCAGTCAACTGTGGCAGGGAGAAAGACATCCGTAAGTCTCCACATGTCCAAGGGTGCTTCCCCCACCCACCACCAGTGAAGGCACCAATCTAGCAGCCAACCCTTGCCCTACAGCCAGGCTCCCAGTAGGTGGTTGAAGCAGAACATGGTAAAAATCATGCATGCTTCCCAGAAACTTGACCATGAGATTCATGACGATGCCCTGGTAGTCATAGCTCACCTGTATGTTCAGGCTGTAGAAGTGTTTGCAGTAGACTTGCAGTTCATTCCAGGGGAACTATGAGCAGTATGTATGTGCAGTCATGGATGGGTTGGGGGAGCTCAGCTGCTTCTGTGGGAAAGTGCACATGTTCCTGCAAGCACAGCAGTACTGCATCTAGAAAGCTGTGGAGCAGCAGCTCACCAAGGATTGGGACACCTCCAGCAACCTGACCACAACTGCCTGGAACAAGCCCATGGGGAGATAACAGAGGGACATCAGCAGCTTCAAGCAGGACCGAGATGGTCCTGAGGGTGGGTACCTAGCCTTGCAGCACAGGAGTGAGGTCCTTGCACAGGGCTTGATGGCCTCCCTGTCTATGTGGAACCACTCCAGGCAATAGTCACCAGAATGCATTATGTTCACATGCCTGCCACAGTATTTCCCATGACATTGCTATGCCATCACACAGCAAAGGCAGGAGGTGGATAATGTAGATCCCTGGTAATGGTGATCGGGGAAGGCCCACCATTCTGGTGTGGGCCATCCAGCACCTTCAGGGAAGGTTAGGCACATTGGGCATATGGCCTGAAGTGGGCTTTGTGGGGCAGGTCCTCTCCCCATGAGCCCATGCCCACAGACTTCCCCCATGGCCACCTGTTCACCTTGCCCCATTGCCTACCTCTGTCCCCAGGGGAGTGGGATTCATGCATTGTCATTGGGCTGCAGTTTTTTTTTTTGTATCCATAATCTGCCTGGCTGGATGCAAGGATGCATAATATGGCCTAACAGTCCCTATATATTACCCTGTGGCATGTAGGCATGGCCATGAGCAGGCAGCAACACCCACCTCCGGCCTAATTGGACTGAGGCAGAGATGGTGCTCCAGTCTGGGCTGGTGGTCAAGCATGCCAATGTTATGCTCGTTACCACCAGGAGTAGCTCCGCAACTGACATGCCTTCTAGCGCATAGTGGTGGAGCTTGTCTCTGCCCTGGGCTAAGCTGTGACCTTCAGGATTGGGCTTGAGCTCTGGCCATCTAACAGTTAAAGGCTATTTCCCACTCCCCAAATTATGTGTTGATGTGGTATTTTTTAATTTGTGTGGGAAAGACTCTGCACTGAAAGGGACATTATACATAAAGGACCAAGGAAAACAAAAAAAGCAAAACCAAGTATAACTCCCATCTGCTTAATTTTAACTATGCAAAATACAACATTATGCATTATTTCAATCATTTATACGGTGGAAAGGAAATAGTTTATTTACCCTTTTACTTTCAACAAATGTATTCAGTTCCTACAACATTACTTCTAGAGAAGCCATGCATTAATCATATGGCATGATTTAGCTAGTAAAAATAAATATTATTTAACACTAACTGTGCCTTCATATTCTGTTTTTCCTCATCTGGTTAACAAAATGGTAATAGAATGTAAATTAATGGTTCTGTACCAAAAAAGAAAAAATAACTGACAGTTTATTTTTTGCCTTACCTGACATTAGGCCGATCCTGATGCTATTTTGTAAGTGGGAAAGGTCTATTGCATTATTTTTTAAAGTGGTATTTCTAAATGAGGTCCCATATGAGTGGCGGGGGGGGGGGGAATGTAAAAATACCATTTCAGAAACTCTGCTTAAAAAGTGGTGATTTCTCTGGCATGGTAAAACAATTCATCCATGCAGGGAAACTTTAAGAAAAATACCTCACCTATTGGTAATGACACTGCATGAGGGCTTAACCACATTACAAAGCAATGAGAAAATTGGCCAATAGTGGCTTCCTTTCCAACGTTTTCACAAACATTAAACATTGGAAGGAGTAGTCAATTCTTTTTTTAAAAAAATAATCACCTTTTTTATATTCTCTGTACAAGTAGAGCCATTTCAATAATCACCATCACCTCCCTTATCAAGCAAGTATCAGTCAACTAATGCCTTCATTGGTGACACTTCACTGTTAATTTTTGTTTCCCTCCATGAATGTACATCGATCATACTTGTGCAAAAAATAAAGTCATAAGGCTAAAATTTCATCTGCAGTCATACAAGCTTCAGGCATACTACATTTTATGTTAAATCTTTCTATTGGAAAATTAGTTTTCCTTGTTTTACAAGGTCCATCTGTTGAAGTGGAAGTTCAGGGGACCATGGAAAGTATTGTTTATGACCTCAGTGTACCAAAACAAAACTTAGAGCATTCCTTACAATGCTTCTTTTCTTCATGTTTGGCTTTGTTTTCAAAATGTCTTCTTTAAAATTCACTTTGTAACTTTTCTTGGGTGTTGCCTGGAGACAATAAAAAGTTTATAAGAAAAGAAAATTAAGAGCTATCCTTAAAATTTGTTTCTATTTTTAATAAGAAGAAAACAAAATAATATCCCGTCATTATAACTGGAAAATGTGGAGATATCGGTCAAGCTGAAGCATCAGCTGGCTTCAGCTGGCATGTCAGCGTCTGTGAGTACCATTCCCTTGATAAAAATCTCAGGAAGAAACAAAAGAGAGAGAAATTTAAAAAATGACAAGCTTTGCTGACAACCTGTTTTGCAGCTTATTTGTTATTCCTTGGCTTTTTCCTTGGTCTGTCTTTAAAAAAAATCTCTCTATAGTCTGCTCTGTAGCAGATACAGGACTCAACTTGATTCATAGTACAATTCAACTAGATTTTACTTGCTGGCTTTCAGATAATGTATTTCCTTTACTTCATGGTGTACATGTGAAATATGAAGATCTTCTAATGAAAGGTTGTTATTTATAATAATATGGTTTAAATATACCCTATGATTTTGAATCAGTAATTCAAAAATATTCATAAAACATAGAGTACAGTCACACATGCGGGGGGGGGGGATGAGGCTATTCCCTCCAGAGGAATTTGACCTGCAGTTGCACAATCACACAGTCCTTTGAAGCTGTGGGGGCAGCCTGCCACTGCATGATCAAACGCAACCGCGGGTGAGTCAGGTTTTTTTTGGGGGGGTTGCTCTTTGTTTCCCATTTGCTTAAACGGGCACAGTCAGGATGGCCTGATTAGACCATCCCAATGCCATGAGAGCGCACTGGAATGATCAGACAGGGGAAAGTCCATCCATAGCCTGTAGAAATCTGTTTGCTACTGGACTTTCCCTGGCGTCTTTTTACTGCACTTCTGCAGCGGAGCAGCACGGGTTGCCGATGGCTGTGGGGCGCTTCCCAGATGTTCGTGTCTGATCGCACCCTTTAAATCCGCCCGGCATTCATACCTATGGCAGCTAATTGTGTGTGTAATCGCGACCATAGTGGTTAGAGGGTTTTACCATGGCTGTAGTCAGACATGTAGGTCAATCCTCTGTTGTCCCACCTCTAATTGGTCCAGGTTATTTTATAACAGAGATTCGTGATCAGACTCATCCTGTTTAGCACTCTCCAAAGTGCTTTTACTCCGGCCTTGATTGATCAGATGTAGCAGCATGGGTGTTTTGCTGTTGGCCATATTTATAAAAAGTTTGTCATATGAGCATGCCCATAAGCACTGATGAGACTGCTGGGATATAGAGTTCATAGGGCTGTTGGCCATTTTTTAATAAGTTTGTCATCTGAGCATGCCCACAAGTGCTTGCTGAGACTGCTGGGATATGGGGTTCACTGCTGTCCTCCCTCTAATCTTTTCAATTTACCCCTTCCCCAAAGCACAGGAAAAAGCTGAAGAACAGAGGTGTCTTTCTTTAAGAGTTTTTTAAAAGAAAACAAAGTTTTGAGCAGCCCCTGTGTGTGTGGGAGACAAAGGTGCATACATGCAGTTATGTACACATTGCCAACTAGTAAAAAAAATGGCAGCTGGAAAAAAAGACATCAGTCCTACCTGCCTGATGGCTTAGGTGTGCAACAGAGTGATCAGACAACAGGAAATCCATTTTGGAACCAGTTCTGACCAAAAGGACTGGACTTTCTCAGGTATCAAAAAAAAACACAGCAAAAGAGGGGGAATGGGACTCAGACAATTGGGGCACAACAGACAGATGTTGCTGTCTGATCCTGCACTTTAAATCCGGAACAGCAATGGCAATGGATCAAACTGCATGTCTAATCACAGCCCATGATGTGGGAGACCAATGTTCAAATATCCACTGTGCCATGAAAGTTTGCTAACCTACCTCAAAGGGTTGTTGTGAGGATGAAATGGTGGAAAGGAGAATGATATAAGCTGCTTTGGGTCCCATTGGAGAGAAAAGTAGGGCACACGTGAAGTACATAAATAAGACATAGCATACAGGATCTCACAACAATTTTCATTTTGGTTTTAAGTATTTTACTAAATTCTATTTGTTCTTTTGTGATATGATTACAAAATGTTTTACAAATAGAAAAGTGTAAATATCACTGGACAGGATTCTGGGTTATTAGACTTGGAGAGGATTATACTTAACTGATAATTAAATTTTATTTTATTCATTCATTCATTCGTTTGTTCGTTTGTTTAATTTATACCTCGCCCTCCCCGCCAAAGCAGGCTCAGTGAGAGTTCTTGCAGTTGACTCACCCTAGCAATTGACTCACCTTTCACATTGTAGAAGAGAAAAACACACTTGAAATATTTAAGGAGAAGAGAGTTCAAGAGGGGTGGGAGTTTCTTAAAAGTGAAATATTGAAGGCACACTCACAAACGATTTCTATGAGAAGGAAAAATGGGAGGAGCCTAAAGAATCCAAGGTGGCTCCATAAACCGCATTCTAAAGATTTGAGATATCAAAAAGAGTAACTTAGGAAATGGAAGGAGGGCCTTATAACCAAGAATGAATATAAACAAATATTCAGTGCTTGTAGGAAGAGTGTTAGACAAGCTAAAGCTCAGTATGAGCTTAGGCTAGCATGAGATGCTAAAAACAACAAAATGGGTTTCTTTTGTTTTGTTCAAAGTAAGCAAAAGAGCAAGGACATGGTAGGCCCATTGCGGGGCCAGGAAAGTAAAACTGTGATGAAGAGAGGGCAGAACTCAATTCCTACTTTTCCTCAGTCTTCTCTTGCAAGGGAAACTGTGCTCAACATGGCAAAAACAGAACACATTATGAGAGAAGGGAGTTTCAGCCTAGGATAGGCATAGGGGTAGTACATAAACAGTTTCTTTAAATGAAACTGAGTCCTCAGGACCAGATGAATTGTATTCAAGAGCTTGTGCATGTAATTTCTGAGCCTCTGTCCATTATTTTTGAGAATTCTTGGAGAACAGGTGAGGTGTCAGAAGACTGGAGGTGGGCAAACGTTGTCCCCATCTTCAAGAAGGGGAAAAAGGAGAATCTGGGTAACTATGGACCCGTCAGCTTGACGTCTATACCTGGAAAAGTTTTAGAACAAATCAAACAGTCAGTCCTTGAGCATTTAGAAAGGACAGCTGTGATTACTAAAAGCCAGCATGGGTTTCTCAAGAACAAGTCATGTCAGACTAACCTTATCTCTTTTTTTCAAAAAAGTTACTACCTTGCTGGATCAGAGTAATGCTATAGACATAGTTTATCTTGATTTCAGTAAAGCTTTTGATAAGGTTCCACATTATATTCTTGTTGACAAGTTGGTAAAATGTGGTTTGGATCCTATGACTGTTAGGTGGATCTGTAACTGGTTGACAAATCACACCCAAGGAGTGCTTGTTAATGGTTCCTCATCCTCTTGGAGAGGAGTGACAAGTGGAGTGTCTCAGGGATCTGGCCTGAGGCCTGTTCAGTTCAACATCTTTATAAATTATTTGGATGAATTGATAGAGGGAATGCTTATTAAATTTGCAGATGATATTAAATTGGGAGGGGTAGAAAATATGGTAGAAGACAGAGTCAGGATATAAGATGATCTTGACAGGCTGGAAAATGCTAAAGCAAATAAAATGTATTTCAGTGGGGATAAATGTACTGCATTTAGGTAGGAAAAATCAAATGCATAATTATAGGATGGGGGAGACTTGTTTTAGCAGTAGTATGTGCAAAAAGGATCTAGGGGTCTTAGTAGACCATACAATGAACATTAGTTAGCAGTGTGATGCAGTTGCTAAAAAGGCAAATGCAATTTTGGGCTGTATCAACAGAAGTATAGTGTCCAGATCACACAAAGTGATAGTATCACTTTACTCTGGTTAGACCTCACATAGATGCAACGAACATGAAATTGAGCAAACTTCAGAGGACGGCGGAAAACAGGATGGCCTGGCGAGATCTGGTCCATGGGGTCGCAAAGAGTCTGACTCGACTGTGCAACTGAACAACAACAAGAGTATTGTATTTAGTTTTGGGCGCTATAATTTAAGAAGGATATAGACAAGCTGGAACGTGTTCAGAGGAGGGCTGGAACTGTCCAGAAAAGGGCAAATATATTGAGGGGTCTGGAGAACAAGTCCTTTGAGGAAAGGTTGAAGGAGCTGGGTATGTTTAACCTGGAGAGGAGACAACTTGAGAGGTGATAAGATAACCATTAGAGTACTTGAAGAGCTGTCATATAGAGGATGATGTGGAGTTGTTTTCTGTTGCCCCAGAAGGTCAGGTCAGAACCAACAGGTTAAAATTAAGTCAAAAGAGTTTTCAGCTAAACATTAGGAAGAACGTCCTGACAGAGTGGTTCCTCAGTGGAACAGGCTTCCTTGGGAGATGATGGGCTCTCCTTCTTTATAGGTTTTTAAACAGAGGATAGATGGCCATCTGACAGCAATGCTGATTCTGTAAACTTACAATATGGGAGAGTACCATGGAAATAGAGCTATATAATCAAGGGGGGGGGAACATGTGTTATATTAACAAAAGTACATATTTCAACAAATATGTTGATAATTACGAGTGCAATCTCAGGGAATCATAAGTATAAATATATATTCACATAGTAAAGGCAAATCTCATATATTATACAATCCAATCACACTGTAATGGAAACCACAGGCAATCTCATATACACTTAATAGTCCAAAACTCATATCTTCAAAGAAAGGAAGGAATAAAGTGCTGTGCAGACAGAAAGCAGATAGAAAGCAATATTCCATCAATGGGATTGCTAGCCTAAATGTTACAGTTTTGCCAAGACTTCTTCATAGATGGACAATCACCACACTCAGCATAAGAACATCCTTACATTGCACAGAGAACATTCATATATTCAGAAAGGTTTCCATCCATTCATTTAGGCTAGCAATCCTGTTTATAGAATATCACTTTCTATCTAATTAAAATATTTGGATAGAATTATTTGGACATAAGTACTTGGAAGCAAATGACTACTTGTGAGAGCAAAAAGCATAAAACAATTTGTATATCTTGTCTACAGAAGCACCTTGAAGTTTGTATATTACAACCAAGAATGACAACAGCCTAATCTTTAAAGAAGGTAAAGGCAAATCTCATATATTATACAATCCAATCACACTGTAATGGAAACCACAGGCAATCTCATATACACTTAATAGTCCAAAACTCATATCTTCAAAGAAAGGAAGGAATAAAGTGCTGTGCAGACAGAAAGCAGATAGAAAGCAATATTCCATCAATGGGATTGCTAGCCTAAATGTTACAGTTTTGCCAAGACTTCTTCATAGATGGACAATCACCACACTCAGCATAAGAACATCCTTACATTGCACAGAGAACATTCATATATTCAGAAAGGTTTCCATCCATTCATTTAGGCTAGCAATCCTGTTTATAGAATATCACTTTCTATCTAATTAAAATATTTGGATAGAATTATTTGGACATAAGTACTTGGAAGCAAATGACTACTTGTGAGAGCAAAAAGCATAAAACAATTTGTATATCTTGTCTACAGAAGCACCTTGAAGTTTGTATATTACAACCAAGAATGACAACAGCCTAATCTTTAAAGAAGCACTTTATTGTTGGCACAGCACTTTATTCCTTCTTTTCTTTGAAGATAAGAATCTTGGACTAGAAAGTGTATATGAGATTACCTGCAGTTTCCATTACTATGTGATTGGATTGTATAATATATGAGATTTGTGAATATATATTTTACACATATGATTTGTTGAGAATGCACTCTTAATTATTGTTGAAATATATACTTTTGTTAATAAACCACGTTTTCCCCCAGGATTATATGATTCTGTAAACTGAGGCAGATCATGAGAGGGAGGGTAGGAAGGGTTGCATCACTGCTTAGTTCTCATGGCCCTTTCTTACATGTCCAGGTAAATGCCAATCACCACTTTGGGGTCAGGAAGCAAGTTTCTCCAGGTCATTTTGGCCAGGGATCCTGGAGGGTTTTTTTTTTTTTGCCATTCTCTGGGCATGTAGCAGGGGTCACTGGGGTGTGTGGAGGAGGTAGTTGAGAATTTCCTGCATTGTGCAGGGGGCTGGACTATATGACCCTGGAGGTTCCTTCCAACTCTATGATTCTATGTTCTGAACTACTTTGTAGGACTTACATCTAAGAGCCGGTTTGGTGTAGTGGTTAGGAGCACAGACTCTAATCTAGGAGAACCAAGTTTGATTCCCCACTCCTCCACATGCAGCTGCTGGTATGACCTTGGGTCAGTTACAAGTTCTTTCAGAGCTGTTCTCTCATGAGCAGTTCTTAAAAGAGCTCTCTCAACCCCACCTTCCTCACAAGGTGTCTGTTGTGGGGAGCAGAAGGGAAAGGAGATTGTAAGCGGCTCTGAGACTCCTTCAGGTAATGAAGGGTGGGGTGTAAATCCAATTTCTTGATTTCTGGTGGGGCGGTGTCCTGCTCAGATCGCAGAGCTTTAAGGCATTAAGGGTTTTTTGTTATCTTTTGGATTTGATTTGTCTCACGGAGTTACTCCCTAAATTAGACTAGTGCATTAGGGTAGCCCTGTAGCCTTGTAGTTCAGATAGTTTGTTTTGTTTTGTTTTTGTTTTTTAAATCCCCATAGGGATATTTTTTATTTTGCATATACTACAAACTACAAAGAAATATAGGGGAGGGACTACAATTAGGGATAAAGAAAAGCAAACCACACTAGACTAAAACCCCAAGAGAAGGAGATCTTTTCACTGTTAGTAAATATGTTAGTACCATTAGTTTTATTATCACAATATACTTGTTGAGTTCTTGCTTATAAGAATTCACTTCTTGTATGTTATTTTGTTAGTTGTTATGAGAGAAGTCTCTGATCATCTTCTTATTCTTTGCTTCAAAAGGCCATTTTCCAAGTCCTTCTGCATTTACTTCGGCTTTCTGTCTCTAAAATCGTATACCACTCTGGCAGGTCCTGCACCCTTTTCTGCTGCAGAATCCTCTTCCGTTCCTGAGGTAGCAGAGTCACTCGACTTCGATTCTCCCTCTTTAGACTCATCATCTGTCCCCAGCTGACGTTTCAAAAATTATTTAGCTTTAAAAGTGGAGTCTATCTTCTCCCTTCTATCATTGATCTTAAAGATGACACCTTCTGGAACCGCCCATCTGTACGATATTCCATTAGTTTGAAGAAAAGAAATTAATTCCTTGTAATTTTTCCTCTTTTGTCTAATTTCAAATGGAATGTCCTTTAAAGTTTTGATGGTTACATTTCCCATTTTCAGTGGAGTTGCTGAAGTTGCTTTTAAAATGGCATCTCTGGTTTGTCTTCTTGAAAACTTGACCACTATTTCTCCAGGTAGGCTATTTTTTTAATATAGTTGGAGTAAACCCTATAGGCTCTCTCCATTTTGTTTACCAGTTCATCCACTGTTAAGCCTACTACTGGAGTGATGATCTCACTGAGCACCCTCTTCAAGTCTTCCCGATCCATTTCAGGACCCCCCTGAAACCTGAGAATCATGTTAACTTTTTCCATCTGAAGCTGCAAGACTCGATTCTCTTGGCAATTCTGCTTCATTTTCACCTCTCCCATCCTTTTATTCAAGTTCTTACTTGTGGTGTCAATCTCTTTAATTTTCTCGTTTGCCTTCTCCACTTTTTTCTTCGTCTCGTTCAGCTGAAGCTGTTGTGCCGCAAAGTTTTTATTCATCACAGTCAACTGCTGGTTAATACCATCGAGTTTTTCCATCACCTGCTTTATATCCACCAGGAGTTTGAGGACATCTGTTCCCTCTTCCAGTCTCGGACTCTGCCTGCCCAGCTTCGTTTTAAACTTTCTCTGCTGGGCCGCCATCTTTCCCATTTTGTTTACAGTTTCTGCCGCTTCCCCACAACTCGGAAAACTCACCAAATGACTTCGCAATTCAGATAAGTCTCTAAAAACACTTTCGGTTTACTTCCTCCCCTCTCCCCCTTCATGTCTTAACCGCTCATTCGCAAAAGAGGTGTCCCTCTTTGCAATCTCTGTTTCCAATCACGGGGGGGGGGGGATAGCTTTTCAAACTATTCCATTATTATTCAGAACTCACGTTCATTGTTGGCCAGTTTATCTGACCACGCTCGGTTTTACGCCATTCTGCTCGATCTCCTGCACTTGTCCCGGTCAGTCCAGCCCAAAGTCCACTCAGCAACTTGACCATCAGGGCAGAGGGGAGCCTCAATTCTCTGGCATTATGCCATCGAAGAGGCTACCCCTCAAAAGCCCCCTGGCCTGGAGCCTATTGCAAAGGCTCCGCGGGGGTGTCACTTGAGGTGGTACCCCTCCAGGCCGCTGGTGTGCGATTCGCTCTCCTCCATTGTGAGGAGAGCGTCCGCCATCGCTGTTCCATTGACCAGAAGTCCCAGATAGTTTGTTTTGTTTATAGATAAGACTTAAAGAGGACACAGCAAATGCTGAAGCTGCAGCTGTAAATCTTTTTTAAAGTTTCCAGTCATGGACAGACTAGCAGCTACAACTCTCTACCACTGTGTGCTGTCTTACTGCTACCAAAATGACTAAGAAAAGAAATAGAAATGACTCGAATTCTGGCTCTCCAGTAACATCTTACAGTATCCTCAAAGCAGCTTTGCATAGATGATTTTTTAAATGACAGAGCTCTGTGCAAAGGGATTCCTCCCTCAGAAAACAGGTTCAGTGTATTGGAGCCCTCAGACCTGAATCCCTCTAGTTCCCTGCAATTTCCACTCCTGAATAATGAGGTTTTTGCTGAGAGTGTGGGAGAGACTGCTACTTCCCACCAGGAACCTACTTTGAACTCAAGTCCTTTAAACTCTACAGCTTTAAGATAAAATGGAGAAACCTCAAAAGCAGACTTAACCAAATTGACTGGCGATCAGTGTCTTCTAACAGCTGAGACAGTCATAGTCATCTTCCAGCAACTAAAAAAAATATCAGCCAACCTGGTCAGCCTAGAAAATCTACTTAAGAGAAATTTGGAAGGAAGCAGGCCACATCTAGCAGTGCCAGAACACTCACCCAAAAGAGAGGTTGGTTCTAAGCTACTGCCAAAGAGAGACTTTGATGCTGCTTCTTGCCATCCTTCAACTCTAAATGATGAAGTTGTAGACCAGTCCTCCCCTAAGGATTTTCTGATATGGAAAAGTTCTCAGGTTGCCCTGGAAATTACTCAAATTGCAGTAAATGCAGACCGCTGGGACAGTAGACAAGAAGTGATTTTCTCATTATGCCATCTATTGAGATTGGAGGCTGATGGGGTTGATTTAGAACAATATGAAAGACTTCCTAATCGTCCCTCAAGCAGAAGTAGAAGACTGATCCTGCTATTTCAGCAGCCCACTATCCCACAGATGCTGCTTAAGATGAGAGGCTTCTTAGGTACATTTGGCATTTGTCCAACTAGAGTATATAACTCATTAGCATAACTCATTAGCATAACTCATTAGCATAACTCATTAGCATAACTCATTAGCATAACTCATTAGCATAACTCATTAGCATAACTCATTAGCATAACTCATTAGCATAACTCATTAGCATAACTCATTAGCATAACTCATTAGCATAACTCATTAGCATAACTCATTTGCATATGCCACACCGCCTGACATCACTGGAAGTGTGTCAGAAGGCAACACCCACCGCTCAGGCTCCACTAGACTATTTTGGATTGCTAGCTATTGGGGGGTGGGAAACGTGCAGATCTGTCCTCACAGAGGAAGGAGAGCTTGTACACGAATAAAACTTGGTCTTAAAGGTGCCACAGGACTGTTTTGGACTGGGGGCTGGGGGGCTCTGCAGCTTACCTGGCTGCTTCTTGCTCTGACTGAGGGCTGCTGGGAGCAGGGGGCGGGGCTTGTTGCATGTGCCCGCCCCCTAGGCTCTTTACTGCCGGAGCTCCGCTCCTGTGCGCTCCTGCAGGAAATGACCCCTGGTGCCCTCTATGGATAGCAGTGGAAAACCAACTTTATGCTCCAAATCCGCTACCAACCTGGTTAATAAATTGAAACAAACTCTGTGTACAACATTAAAGAGGGCCGAACCCCTGAAGGACTTAATCAACCTCGGTTCACCGATGGCTACCACTCCAATGGATACTTCATCTCCTCCCCACTGCTGTAATACCCAGGAAAAGGTTGTCCAACAGCCTAAGACCTCTAAGCCTTTGAACAACTCTCACTGTTTTGGACCTTTCCTTGTCATCTAAGGTTATCCAACAAGCACTTGATATGCAGTTGCGTCCAAAGCCTTGTAAGATCTCAGGAGGGGCTTCTATTGATTGAACCACATCAAATTCAGAAGACATGGCTCTTAGGCCGACTGAGCAGGAAACTCAAGAAATCTCCCAGAGAACAGTTCCTCAAGCATAACAGTGTCAATCCACAGGGTCTCAGAAAGAGACTGCTGTCCTAGAACTTCTATCCTGGAATGTGGCCGGATGGACACGATGCATCTCTCAATACCTGGATATTCCTTTTTTCCATCGGAACTATGATATTAATCTTGTACAGGAGACATGGTCAGATGCTGATTTAGTTTTAGATGGTTTTAATTCTTTTAGAGTTAATGCAGTACCAGGGTGCGGGCCAGGGTGACTGAAAGGGGGGTTGGGTACCCTAATATCAATGTCTCTAAAAGTAAAATGTTTAGCAACATCTCCTTTGGGGCAATTGGCGATGGCTGTGAATTTATCTTAGGGACTTAGAGAAAGAATAATCTGATAATTGTAAAGAGCTATTTACCCCCTCTAAGTAAAAAATCTGAGATAGAAGGAATTTGGATGTCCCTAGAAAATTATGTAAGGGTCCTAATGCTGGAGCATCCTGAGGCCATGTTACTGCTAGGTGGTGACTTGAATGCACGTTTGGGACCAAATGATGCTTTTCTGGCAACCACATTTAACCTGCAGATCAGCTCGTCAGGTGAACCTTTGGGGTCACTGAGTCAGGAGAGAGTGTTTAAAGATCAGAAAGCAAACTATGCAGGGGCTTGCCTTCTTAAAACTCCAGACACAAGGGCTGAAAAATGCGGGGGGGGAAGCATGGCTGTTTGCCCCGGAGCAAAATAACGCATGCCTGCATGATCAGACGTCCGGTTGAGGTCCCTCGAGGTCCCGTGGTTAGGGGGGAGGTGCCGATCAAACCACAGGCAAAGAAGCGGGGTGGCATGGCAAACGGGGTTGTGTTGTTTTTTAAAAAAACTGAAGTGTGCGCACGCTCCGTTGGGTGCTTGTGCGCATCCTATGGAGACTTGGGGAAAAAAACCTTTTTGCGAGGGAACATGGGCGAGCGCGGATGCCACCGGAAACACGATCAGACGCCCGCCCTTTCCCCACGGTTTCCGGAAACTAGTACCTTGGAGGGGCTGCGGTCACACGGAGCATTAGCCACGCTACACAGACAAAAGATAGGTGGATTTTCTGGGTGCAAACACAGCGCCACATCTGGGAAGCGTAGAGCTCCCGTGGCTCACCCGAGGCTTCCCGCCAAAGATGCGGGGTAAAAAACTAGTACCTCCGAGGTACTAGTTTCCGGAAACCATGGGGCAAGGGTGGGTGCCTTATTGCATTTCCGGTGGTAGGTCGTGGCATCTGGCGCCAGCCCATGTCCCGTCGCTAAATGTTTTTTTCCAAGTCTCCACGGGATGCGCACAAGCACCCAACGGTGCATGCGCACACTTCGTTTAAAAACAAACAACACAGCCCCTTCCTCTTTTCTGTATCCCCCCACACTCCTGGCTCAGCCTGCTCAAGAGGAACTCTCTGCACCGGGCGGCAGAGGGGGAGGTGCGGGGGGCGTGGTGGGAAGGCGGCCCAGCTGAAGCTCCTCCTGGAGGGGAACGGATGGCGGACACAGTTTGCATTCCTCTGCAGCCCTGGAAGGGGTTAAGCCCACGGAGCCTTTTGCTAGAGAGGCCGCTTCTTTGCCACGCCACAGGATTGTCCTGTGATCGGCACCTCCCGTGGTTAGGGAACCACAGGAACTCGACGGGACCTCGACGGGACGTCTGATCGTGCAGCTGCATGTTATTTTGCTCTGGGGCAAACAGCCATGCTTCCTCCCCGCATTTTCCTGCCCGTGTGACCGGGGCCAGGTACTAGTTTTTTACCCTGCATCTTTGGCGGGAAGCCTCGGGTGAGCCACAGGAGCTCTACGCTTCCCAGATGTGGCGGTGTGATCGCGCCTGGAAAATCCGCCTATCTTCCATCTCTGTAGCGTGGCTAATGCTCCGTGTGACTGCAGCCTAAGTTTGCCTTTAGGTTAGGACTCTTTATTTTAAATGGGTCTACTATCAATGATTCCCCTAGTGAATTCACTTTCATGACAGGTGCCAAAGTGAGTACAATTGATTACATTTTGACTTGAACTCTAGTTTCCTTGACGGAGAAATTTCAAGTACTACCATATTTGGAGGGTGACTATTTCCCACTATTTTTACGGGTTTCTTTAGATCCTGAGGGCCCTCATCTGACCTCCAGATACCCTATTATGGTTCAACCTACAGATAGGGTTGGCTGCAGAGTGAGATGGTCCTCCACTTTAGGTCAATGTTTAAAATAAAGTCTGAATTCAGGTTGTCTAATGAACTCCTGACAAGCACTAGGGTATTCAACGGCAGTTCAAGACCCCATAGAAGTTTATGAAAATCTCACTCATTCAAATCCCATATCCATTTATGAAAATGTTATACAAAAGCGAAATCCATATCTCATTCATCCATATAATGAAAAATTCCAGAAATCCTATAACTGCTCCAAACCATGGTTTAATCATAGTTGCATAACAGGAAAAAAAAATCTAAAATGGAGGTACCAGCAATATCGGACATCAGAATATCAGACTAAAGGAGAAGCCCTAACAAATCTGCTGTCACAAAAAAAGACTATAAACTGCTGATACAATGTTGCAAGAAAGAATCCCTCTATGGGGGAAACTGATCATAGCAGTAAAAGATAAAAACCCTTCCCTTTTCTGGAAATTAATTACAGGCAGACTTTCGGGACCCAAATACTCAATACCCTCTTGTATACCATCGGACAAGGGGGATCCAATAGATATTATTTACCTTGACTTCCGTACAAGGATGCTACTCAATCTCACCCTCAAATAGCATTAGAAAATATTCTCAAATGGCCTCCTGTAATCCCAGGTGAGATTAAATCCCACAGAGACCAACTAAAAAACATTAAAGCCCCTGGTTACGATGGTATCCCACCTGAATTTCTGAATTTGACCCCCCTCTTTCCGTATATCGATGATACAGACCATATGCCAAATTCATGGGGAATGGCCATAGTGATCCCGTTTTATAAAAAAGGTAACAGGGAGGATCCATCAAATTACAGGCCAATCAGTCTGCTGAATATCATAAGTAAGATATATGCTAGGCATCTCTTGGACAAACCTTTGGACTGGTTTGAACAAGAAAACATTTTAGCAGCAGAACAGGTGGGCTTTAGGCCAGGGAGATCTACAATAGATCAATGCTTAATTATCCAACACCTTATTGAGAAATACTCATCTAAGGGAATAACTTCACTTTACGCAGCCTTTGTTGATTTCAAATCTGCATTTGATTCCATATCCAGAATGTGACTTTGGGACAAATTATCAGATTCATCTATTGATAGAAGACTCCTATATCTTATACAGGCATTACATGAACAAACTTAGCTGAGAGTCAAATGCAGCAGACAAGGACATCTTACTGAACCCATAATTAATAATAAATAATGTATTCCTATATATTTTAAAACATATTTTGTAAACTGATTTGTAAAGAAAGAAACAAAAATCAGTTCTACCACAGAAATTAAGATAACCAAAATTATCTGGATTCACAGGTCTCAGCAGTGACTTCCTTTCTCTCACCTCAATCCTAGTTCCATCCTGTCTTGCCTTTCAAGGGATAATTTCACCTTTTTTGCCATCAAGTCATAGCTGACTTATGGCAACCCCATGGGGTTTTCAAGACAAGCGAAGTTCAGAGGTGATTTGCCACAACTGTCTCTGTGTCATGACCATGTTATTCTGTGGTGGTCTCCCATCGAAATACTGATCAGGGCTATCCCCGATTACCTTGGTTATAGGACTTCTTTTTCATCCTTCTAATTTACTTACTTACTTTGCACCCCACCCTTTTCTCTAATGGGGATCTAAAGCAACTTGCATCATTCTCCTCTCCTCTGCTTTATCCTTACCACAACTCTGCAAGGAAGGTTAGGCCGAGGATGAGTAACTAGACCAAGGCCACACAGCAAGCTTCCATGGCAGAGTTGGGATATGAACCTGAGTTTCCCAGATCCCTGTCTAACACTTTAACCACTACACCATGCTGATTCTAACTGGTGTGATTCTTTTTGTCCTTCAGTGCTTAGGGGTAGTTTAAATTGCTGACCTGAATGAAGGACTGGAGGTGTTACAAGCCTCACAGCCTCTTTTTCAGCGCTTCTGTTTAATTGGCTAGAATTTTAAAGGGCTCTGTCATTGTTCCCTCTCTGAAATAAGAAAATCAAGGAGAATGAAAAGGGAGCCTGCAATGCAAAACATACCTCAGCAGCTGCAGTGTATGAAATGACAGAGTGTGCATCATCTGGAATCTTCATGGCCACGAGCACATATTTATGTTTAAGTTCTAGAGACTGGGAGAGCATGCTGAACTGGAAGAACATAGACACTAGTGTTTCACCCACACAAAAATGTAAGAAATCATGTAAACTAAAAATAAAGAGAACCGATGACTAATGATTTACCAGGGGCAGGAACTAGAAAGCAGGAACCATCCTTGGAAACAGGCAGTTAAATTGTATGCTATGACATTCTCATAATTGATAGATAAAGTGTATTAATTTGTATCAATTTTGCACAAACACATTTCATTAAATTGACTAGAAATGAATACACTACTTTAAGTATTCTTTTGCATTATAATAGTTCACTTTGGTCCACAGTACAAGAAACAGCCAGTATGTTTTGCAGTAAGTTCCACTGATTAGTGCAACAGTGTGAATTAAATAGCTGAGACTGGGTCCTTACTACAAAGCAGGGGCAGAGCTGACGGGTGTTCTCCAGTGGTAGAAATCTGGTAATAAACTAAATAATTGATAAGATGTTTTACTTTAATGGCATCTCAAAATTTACTGCCCAAAATGAACATGTTCTGTATGGAGATTCCAACTACAGCAAAAAGACTTCTGGAACTGTGTGCTGCATTCTTTGGTAAATGTGTGTCTTCCAGCATCATCTTTAAATTGGCCCTAAGTTGATGCTGCCTGACAATTGGGACAATTTCCTTCGGTTCTACAGAACACTGCCTGTAGACCAGTGGGCACAAGCAAAGCATAACTCAGTCTACCCCAGCAGCAGTGCCATCAGTCATAAAGGCAACCTACCTGTCAGCATGTGTATGAAAAACATTTCCTTTTGACCTTCTTGAAATCTAAACCAGAAAGCCAAGTTCCAGAACAATGTACAGATATTTCCAATTAGTACCGGCGGTCATTAATTTTCAATTCAGGTTTGTTATAGTAACTATACTAATAAATCAGACTCTTTGTTAGGGTTTTTAAAAGTTTGTATCTGAATATTCATTCTTTTTTTGACACGTGTTTTTCAACAAGGTAAAAAAATAGGCCTGTAACTTCACATGTTGTTGATTTCCACGGAAACACTGTGCAGGCTGGTATTTGAACGTACATCCTCAGTATTTAGTACCAACAGTATTATCATATTAACATTGTAGATATTCTTCAGTCAGAACATGTCTTTGTAGGGAATCAGGGTAAAAGACAACAACAACAAAGGATCCTCATACTGGGTTGGGCCACTTGTGTTAGAGGTCTTACGCAAGATGAAACACAAGAAAAAGAACACAATTGCCACTTGTGCTAAGTCAGACTTATTGTATCCCCACTTACATTCTGTTTACACAAGGTCTCTAGTGCAACCAATTTCTAGACACCATAATATATACAGAGGAAAGCACTAGGTGTTGCACAGTATCTTCTACAAACAGAACTGCACTAAGTTCATTTGTGTTTCCACTCGTACCTTGCTGGAACCAACCCATAGACTGCAATCCTTAGAACATTTTCCTGGAAGTAAGCCCCACTGAATAAATTGGGACATTTCTGAATAAAGCTGCTTAAACTTGGTCTCATAAGTGCATTATTTCAAAAGTCGTAGCAATAACGACAATGCCATATAAAGGCAAAACAATTTTTTAGAACTAAAAATAACTGTAGGAGTAGAAAGGAAGATGGCAAGATTTAATTGAACACTTCACTGAAACAAAATCAAGTTTTCTTTGCGGTTGACTGTGGCATCTTTCAACAACCAAGAGAAAACATATTTCTTTTAGCCAAAGTCACTTCCAATGACCATGCACAGTAAATAACAGAGTACAGAATGTATCACTGAACAACCGACTGTTGATGGAATCACAGCCGTTTTTATAGGCTAGCTTACATTTACAAGCAGAAGTATCACAGGGGTCATAGCCCTGTTTCTTGTCATACAGCAACTGAACTCACACAGTGAGATGCTTAGGTGGCCAGCTGGCATGGAGGTAACTGCATAATATCACTTGCCCACCCACATAGAGTGGGTTTTTAAAGTAATAAAAAGGGATACCCTGGTCGTTTCGTAAGAAGACTCGAGTCTAAATAATTAACACATTCGAAAAGCATGTGTACATTAAGCAGAAACGATGGGAACAGTAGTAAATTTATAAACCATTTAATGATATAGTTGGGTTCTTGGGAAATAAAACTGTCTTTAACACAACCAACAAATGGATCTACAAACATCTTGAGTTTTTAATGTTGTACATAACAGTAAATAGAAATTGCTTGTTTTAAAACTAGGGCTATATTTTAGTACTCTTCATGAATAATCGATTTAACTTAATCTTCACATGGAACTATTCATATCATGCAAGTGCCTCAGCTGTGGGACCACCAGCAGCCAATGGTCATGTGACCCAGCAGAACCTCTGTGAGTATTCTAGGCAGTGGCCTTAAGATGGTTAATGTGTTTATTTCTTTACTTTTGTTATAGCTTGGCTTTTTTGTTGATACTCAAGGCCGATTGCAAGATATAAAAACAATGCAATTTGCCAGCATGAGACAGCTAATAAGCAATGCAACAGGACTGGAATTACAAAATTACAAGACAATGCAGCAAAAAAAAAGGCAGGAAATCGATTTCAAAAGTAGAAGACAAGGTAACAAAAGGAAGCTACCATATAAAACAAACAGTATAGGACTACAGTCTTATACACTTAGAAAATTATCGTCCTGAACCATTCCATTCTACTACTATTTTCTTTATAAAAATATGCCCTCCTGAACATTTTTGTTTTACACATTCTGCAGAAGGACAGAAGTGTGGAAGCCTTCCTGATTCCTTCATTTAGGACATTCCATGAGGCAGGGGCCACGACAGAGAAATCTCTAGTACAGGCTATTGTCGTTTTGACAGGGGGGCACTTTCAGAAGGCTTTGCTTAGATGATACAAGTAGTCATGGTAAAGCACAGTAGAAGAGGCAATCCTGGAAAGAAGTGTGTTGGAGGCCATGAAGGACTTTGTAGGTAATGAATAGAACCTGGTAACAATTGGTAGCCAATGAAGTATCTGCAGAATAGGTGTAATATACCTACTCTGCCAAGCTTCTGATAATAACTGAGCTGCAGCATTCTGTGCAAAATGGAGTTTCCAAGCTCACACTGAGAACGGTAGAGAAGATAACACAGAAGTGTGTTACAGTAGCCCAGCTGCGTCTATCCACAAAAAAGACCTAAAACAGCTCCATCTCTGCCAATATTTATATTTCTTTTCCTCAGAATTTTTAGGCTCAATGGAATCAAATCATTTTATTGGAATAAGCGGTGGCTCAAGTGGTTAAGACGCTGAACTGCAGGCTGTGGAAGGTCAGTAGTTCAGCAGTTCGAGACCCGGGTGCCGCATGATGGAGTGAGCTCCCATCTCTAGTTCCAGCTCCTGCCATCCTAGCAGTTCGAAAGCAAGAAATTGCAAGTAGATAAATAGGTACCACTTCGGTGGGAAGGTAACAGCGTTCCGTGCACCTTGGTGTTTAGTCATGCCGGCCACATGACAACGGAAACGTCTTCGGACAGCGCTGGCTCTTCGGAGATGAGCACCACAACCCTAGAGTCGGATTCGACTGGCTTTCGAGCAAGGGAACCTTTACCTTTACCTTTATAGCATGTACGTTCGCTGTAATATGTAAATAGGGCTAGTGTGGTAACCAATGGGAAGGTTCATTGTTCTGAAAATGATATATATATTTTTTTTAAAAAATCAGCTCTACATACCTATTGTATCTGATAATATACTCTCCCTAGAAAAATTCTCATGAGAGTTTGGCAACAATGCATTACTAAGAAAGAAAATCTATTGCAGAAATGGAAGGGGAGGGATCACCAATTGAAGTCACCTGTCCAATGTGAAGGAGTACTGCCAATTTCAAGAAAGTGGCTCTTGGGACTTTTCATGTTTTGTTTCATTCCTTTCTTAACAAAGGCATCTGATTCTGCCCCATGTCCCTTTCTGGACTGCAGATTAACATATGTAGAAAAGAAGGGTCCACCTGCTTTATAGGCACAGTTTATATTTCATGTTGTTAATGCAAATCAGGTATGATTCGTTTTCTCCATCACTGAAAGGCCTAATATGACTGGTATCCATATGTTTTAACTAAAAGTCAGGGTCTTGTTTACATATTTCATGAATTAAACACCTTCTTTTTTTCTTAGCTGCTAGTAGGTTATCCAGATAATCAACATGGGTGAGGCCTGGTATTTGTCATAATAGAAAATTAAAGTGATTGCCAGATGTGGAAGCATGCAGATATTTTATCTGAAACCAGACTCCCTTGATAAAAAAAAACATTGTTTATAAGTATGGCTATTGTATGGTGGCTTTTGTTACATTTAAAAAAGCCCACACTCCTTGTGTATTGTTCTGTTACTCTTGAACAAGAAACATAACAATACATTTCTTGAATTCCAAAAAAACAAAGAATTTCACACAGGAGCCAGGACACTCAAGAGAAGCCAATAACTATGTGCCAAACTGGAAAGGGATTTTGGAAATGCAAAGTGGAACACAGTGGATTACTATTCATAGAATCATAGAGTTGGAAGGGGCCATACAGACCATCTAGTCCAACCCCAATCAACAAGATTTGAATTCATTTTTTAATCTTAATTTTACTAAATACTGTTTCCTTTGTTATTTATTTATACCAATACTAGGAATAAGGCCCATTGTGGAAATAAATACAACGAGAAAGAGGCTCTGGGAGAGTGCTCTGGCTTTGGGCAAACAGTGTCAATTTGCTGTGGTGACCTCAGCAGGGTATAATGACAGAATCCACTGTTTTCTCCAGAGGAACTGATCTCTGCTACCTGAAGAGCAGCTGTAATTTTGAGTGATCTCTAGCCCTCACCTGGAGATTGGCAACAATTGTTACCCAGGACAAAATTGCTGGTTTGGAGGGTGTAGTCTATGGCATTCGACGTGTCTGAGGTCCCACATCTCCGCAAACCCCACCCTCTCCAGGCTCCACCCCTCAAATCCCCGGGAATTTGCCAGCCTGGAGTTGGCAACCCCATCTCCTTCCCAGCTAACCATCAACCTACCATTATCTGTCCCTTTGACTTCAGCTGACTTCTGCCCTCCCTTCTGCAGAGCTGTTGTAATTCTGAGTGGTCTCCAGCCCTCACCTAGTGATTGGCAACAATGGTTCCCCATGAGGGACTGACTGGTTTGGAGGGTGGAGTCTATGGCATTGTACCTGTCTGAGGTCCCACCCCTCCTCAAACCTCACCCTCTTCAGGCTCCATCCCTCAAATCTCCAGGAATTTCCCATCTGGAGTTGGCAACCCTATCAGGACTGGCCCCAATGTGTTTTCTCCCAAAGGCCAAAGTAGGTGACAGGACCAAGCTTAGTTGCCTACCAACAGGCACTGAGGGGAAAGTAGGGTTGCCAGCTCTAAGGAGGGCAATATCTGGAGATTTGGGGGGTGGATCCTGTG
>NW_015159713.1:716001-882213 GCF_001447785.1 Gekko japonicus
AGGGAAAGGACAGTCTTTCCCTGCAGTGGGAACCAAAGCAGCTGACATCATTCTCCTCTTCCCCGTATGATCCGCACAACTACCCTATGAGGTATGTTAAGGCTGAAAGTGTGTGAATGGTCCATAATCCCCCAGGCAGCTTTTAAAACATGAACCTGGGACCTGCACACCATCCTCTGAAGCGCTCTCAGGTACATATCTGTGGCAGTAATGGGGTGACTGCTGGCACCTTTTCCTATCATTTTTTGCCTTGTGGTATTCTGCTTGTGGTGTGATCTGTCTTTTTTGTGGTGTGGCATGATTGTGTTATTGGGTTTGTTTCTTTTGAAGGGGAAGTGATGTGTTGTGAGTGAGGACATATTTTACCTCAGAATACACCAGGCCCCATATGCAACTGACAATTCCAACTGTCTTGTTGGGGAGGGGGGAGTTTGAGGTGTGGAATGGAGTGAAGTCCAATCAGCTTCCATATGCAAATGACCTTGAAACGCTTGCCCAATTAGAGAAGAGTGGGCTAAAGCGGCCCAGCCGTAGAAGCCCGTCCCTGTGCTCAGTCTGCAGATGGTCCTCTCCTGTCAGAGGCCCAGAGCAGACTGAGCCGAACATGCTGGCTGGGGCTGACGTGGGCGGGACTGCACAAAGCAGCCAGCCAACCCAGCCAGCGTCTTCTGACTGACAGTTCAAGCCTCCAAACACTGTTGGTGTGCATTGGAACGTTGGGCCCCACTATGGCTTTATATATAAGGGACAGATATTTATTTAATGTAATGGATTACTCTTAGTACTATGAAGTAATGATGCAACAGGTACTCCAAAGTATAATCATGTACTCCAAAATATAATAGCCTTCTGATACTGAAAGGACAAGTAATTTTTGTTTTACTTTCTCAAGATCCAATGGATCACTGGATCAGTACAGCTTGCCTAAAGAAAGGAACATTTTCTGAGGCTTAAGACCTGTATAATTATGGTCTCCAAATGGCATTCCAGTCCTACTATTCTATGATTCAACAAAATGGTAATTGTGGTATTCCTACCCTCAAACACTTACAATGGAATTTTGGCTAGTATGGTCCAAGGTCACACTCATACTTGCATGACTGAGGTGCATGGGACATGGGGAACTTATAAATAAAGTGGAAAAATACCCCCCCATTATAGTTGTACTGTTACCGACACCAGATCATATATAAGATCACTAAGAGGAAGTCATTATTGTGGGTCAGCAGGACAAAAGTGATACTAATTTATTTCCACCCTCCGGCTTGGTTTTTTGAACTCTGAGATGAAGCTTACGGGGTTTTTTTAAAATTTCTGTTTTAAAAACGTTTCCTCTTTACCTGAAAAGGCATTGTCTTAATTAGGCACCTTGCATATACACCCCCTCATTCCTTCCTGCATTTACCACTGCTATGTGTGATTGAGAAGGCACATGTACACTATTCATGTTGCCATATGAATGAGGGCTGCCCTTTCCAATCTACTTCTAATTCAGTTTGGGGAAGCCTAAGCACGAAACAGAAACCTTCTTTCTGCCACTTCTCATTCCTAATTTAAAGGAGCTATAGGTTTAGGATTTACACTGGGCTTGAGGGATGACAAACACACAGCTCCGGTAGCAGCTGTAAACGGTGGTGACTTAACCCCATGAGCTGCATTCTGAGGCCTCAGCAGTCCTTCACCCGCCCCCGCCCCCCACAGCATGGCGGACAACACTCGTCCCAAGGAGGGTGGATGCAGTGCCCAACACGTATGGGGTCTGGACTTGCTGAGATTGAGAAGAAAAGATACCCTGGGGCTGTACTGAAGACCTCATTGAAATTATCAGCCTTGTGGGCTGCAGCAGTGAAAAAGGCAAACTGTTAGGAATTGTTAGAAAATTGATTGAAAATAAAACACCCCTGTATAGATCTATGATGTGGCCTCATCTATAATGTTTTGTGCAGTTGTGGTCACCATAACTCAAAAGAAATGGTGAGCTGGAAAAAGTACAGAGAAAAGTGACAACTAAGGAGAACATGACAGAGGTTTATAATTATGTATAGGGTAGGGAGAGTTAACAAAGATAATTTTTTCTTCCTCTCCCAAAACACTAGAATTCAAGGGCATCCAATGAAGTTGATGGGCAATAAATTCAGGATGGACAAAAGTAAATGTACACAGTGAATGATTAAAATGTGGAATTCACTACCAGAGGATGTACTGAGGGCCACACATATAATCAGCTGTAAAAGGGTAGTAGACAGATTCATGGAGGATGGGTCTGTTAGTGGCTACTAGCTATGATGACTAAAGATAACCTCCATATTCAAAGGCAGTAAACCTCTGAACACCAGTGCCAGAAGGCAATATCAAGGGAAGGCTTCAGGCTCTATGCCCTGTTACAGGACCTCCAGAGTAACTGTTTGGCTTCTGTGTGACATGGGATGCTGGACTAGATGGACCACTGGTCTGATCCAGGAGGGGTCTTATTATGTTCTTGCGTTCTTATGTAGAGATGGAGCAAAATTAGTTTCTGGACTCCATAGGGCTAGCAGAGAATGGCTGGCCTCAGAATTCAGACAAAGAGAAAGGTTCACAAATATAGAGGCTTGATGGCAACATATTGCTATGATGAATTAGTGTTGCATATGCACCAGGCAGACCATGCCCTTGAGGCGCACATACTTCATCTCTGCCAGCATGTTGGCACTGGTGTCTGTGACCATGTAGTCATGGATGATGTTACCACCACACACCCACTCCCTCAGGACACTCTGTATCACATGGCGGCAATGTTTTGCCCTGTGTGGTCTGCATTCATCCCCTGCACATGGAGCAGAATCACTTTGTAGCATTGTGACAGGACTGTCCCCTCCTGGGGCCTAAGACATACCTTGACAGTCCCGACTGACTAACTCCTCTTCCAGCTGTAAAGTGAGAGCAGCTGACTCAGGGTGTGGCATATATACAATCTTGGTCCCATAGAGCAGAATGGGAGCTCCGTGGTTGGTTCCCAGAGCTGCCAATCAAGTCATAGACAACTGCTATTGGTGTTTCTAGGGTGCTCCACAAGTCCACCCTCAGTGTTGCCTAGAAATTGTTTGAATGGGTGCCAGGCTGTCTGAAGAACGAACTACTCTAATAAACCAAACGAACCTCCTCAGGGAAAAGGAGGTTTTTGGATTTTGGAATGTCACAACCAAATGAACTGGTTCAAAATGAACCAGTCTAGTTTGTGTTCAAACTGTGGTTCATTTCTTGGTTCGTATACATCCCTAATATCTAGTGAACCAGTTTTGAAGGGTATACATATGCATGAATTATTGCTCCCACCATTAAAATAGACACACATGGGGTGCAAGCTTTGACAGTAGTCCACCTTCATATATTTTCTCACTGTCACAAGTGTGGACTATATATTTAGGTTCCTGTGCAAGCACAAATGGACTAATGATGAGGTAGTCTATGCTGTACTGGTTCCGATACTACATGTATTCTAATTGCATTATTCTAATCATAGATACCTGTGTGATACTTGAAAGTGAATTCACAGTTTTCAGTGTTCTCAAAGGAAACCAGCTGCAGAAATACATAGCAAACATCCAAAACTATCAGTTTTCTTTTTTCTTAAGGTAAATGTGTATATAGATCAGTTAAATAGCCAACAGAGGTTTAACAACATAAAATTCTCCACTAGTATTTTTTGTTGGAAAGATAAAAAGCATCTCCAGAATTGTCAACACAATGGATTGTTGAAATAGACTTCCACACCAGGGAAGCCTGAAGAGCTGCTTCAGAATGTCAATGTTTTGCACAAGCATGTTTGACTGAAGTAACTGGCCAGAGGTTAAGGAATCAGGCTTCTTAAATAAGCACTTTTTCAGTTAACCAAAGCAAATCAACCTTGACATACTGCAAGACTTGTACAATTTATAACTTATGAAGTATGTCACCATCTAATACAGAAAAAGTGGATCTGCTAAGGAATGTAAATAACAGTGCCCTTTTATATTCACCCATGCAAAGCTTATATAAGAAACCCTGGGCAAAGTAGTGGCCATTTGAAGAATAAAATGGGCACATCAAACTGGCAAACAGATTGATTGGGCATCCATTGACTGGGTATTCTTTTTTAACTTTTTAAAATTTTCACATACATAAAACAATAACAGAATCTATAAACAGTGTAACAAAGTATACACTAAACTTTGTAGCATTGTGACAGGACTTACGACTACTCAAACTTATACAACTAATTCAATATCCATAAAGAAAGAATGACAACATATGCCAATAGCAGTACCATACCTATTATATAATGTACATATTATGATAAGTATAAAAATTTTGTGCATTTGGGAATTTCCTCAAGCTGTGACAAAAAATCTACTATAATAAACCACACTTCTGCAAAGTCATTCTGTGTTGGGTTTAATTCATACTGACTAATCTGATATGTAATTTTTTCCATTACATAAATCTCCCATATCTTCCGATACCATAATGTGAGTGTAGGTGATCTGGACACTTCCATGTTAAAGCTATGACTGATTTTGCTGCCACCAAAAGGATAGAGATAAGTTTCTTCCGGATCTGTGGCACTGAGACTTCTGGCCAGTAATTCAAAAATATTAGTGCAGGGGAATAGGGCACCTCATAGCCAGTTATTACTGCTATTTGATGTAATACTTCCTCCCAAAACTGCTGAATTTTCTCACATTGCCACCAACAGTGCGCATAGGATCCCACCTGCCCACATTTCTGCCAACACAGTGGTGAATAGGACTTATAGATACGTGACAGTTTTAGCGGAGTTAGATACCAGTGAATCAGAATCTTGAAGATTTGGATTCTCACACTCAATATTTGTGAGGAGAAAGTGTTTGATCTCCAGATTTGTGACCAGTTTGCTTCTGACAATGACATGTTACAATCAGTTTGCCATCGATTCTGATATGACATAGGACTATTATTTTCTGCTTTAAGTACATTTTGATTAATTTTAGAGATTAAATTATGATTACTCATCAAGCAGTTTTTGACAATTTGTTCGAAATCTGTTAATGGAGCTGACATTAAACTACTAATATTTAGACTATCACAAAGGCTCTTCAACCTAAGATAGAGATACCAAGATATTTTATCCCCAATCTTGTCTTCCAACTTTACTTTATCGAGGATACCATTTTTAGTAGAAATGTCAGTTACTCTAGTAATATTAGAGTGTTTCCATAACTCAAAGAGGGCACACGTTTGTCCCTCTGAGAACCAATCTTGATTAAAAAATGAGGAGAATCTGGATATGGATGGTAACAGCTTTTTCCTTCTTGAATCCCAAACTTCTAGAATAGAGGTAAGAAATCCATTTGTATTAACCGATTCAGGCCTGAATTTTCTCTTGTTCCAGATAGCCTCTGGTATCAATTTGGGATAGGAATGTTCTGACTGTATTGTTACCCAATCTAAAGGATTCTCCATTTTCAACATTTTTATGATGTTAGATAGCAAGATAGAGTCGTGATAAATTTTCAAGTTTGGGAACACCAATCCTCCCTATAGTATTAAAGGCTATGCAGGTTTTTTTGTTTTCCCACATAAAATTATTCTGAGCGTTCTGCCAAATCCTCAGAGTTTTAGAGGGGATTCCCACTGGAATTGCCCCGAAGAGAAAGATAAATTTAGGGAGCAAGAATGACTTGATAAGGTTATACCTATCTATCCATGAGTAATTTAATTTTTCCCATTTTTTGATTTGCTGTGTCAGATCTTGAAATAATGTAGTATGATTACATTTCTGTAAGTCATCGAGGCAAAGTGGGATCGTAACTCCCAAATAGCATAAGGACAATGTGACCACCTGAAAAGAATAGGTCTCCTTAATTCTCTTAATCAGCTGTGGAGAAATGTTGATTGGATATAGTTGGAATTTTGAATGACTGACTTTCAATCCAGCCACCCTACTAAAATCCTCTAGAGTGCTTTGGAGAGCTGGAAAGGATGTTAAGGGATTGGCTATATATAGCAATAGGTCATCTGCAAAAAACCTAACTTTAAATATTTTACCACCTATCTCTAATCCTGATATGTTGATATTGTTCCAAATTGCTGTGGCTAGTGGCTCCACAGCTAGTGCGAAAAGTAAAGGAGATAGTGGGCACCGAATCGCATTCCTCTCTGCAAAGTAAATGTTTCTGAATAAGTGGTGTTAATTTTCAGTTTTGCCTGAGGAGTTGCATATATTGCTTCTACTGCCCCTAAGAATGAGCTGCCAAAGTTCATGAGCTTCAATAATGTCTTTAGAAAGGAAATGTCTAAACTATCAAAAGCTTTTTCTATGTCTAATGACAGTAATACAGCTTTTCTATTTCTATAATTGCAGTGTTCAATAATGTTTACAGTTTTGTATATGTTATCAGTGATGTCTCTATTTGACATAAAACCAACCTGGTCAGATGAGATGTACGATGTTATTAGCATATTCAGACGCTTAGCTAGGGTAGCTGTGAATATTTTGAAGTCCTAATTCATAATGATTTCAGTCTGTAGGATGCTAGTAAGGTCGAGTCCTTACCCGGTTTAGGAATTACCACTATGTTCACGTGTGACCATGATATTGACTGGGTATTCTAATCAGAAGTCCAATTGGAAGCCACTAGTGAAATCAACAACAACTACAAAAACTACCTTTATTTGGACAAATACCTCAGCAAATACCACAGCTATTTGCCATGCAGCTGAGAGCCAGTTTGGTGTAGTGGTTAAGTGCGCGGACTCTAATCTGGGAGAACCGGGTTTGATTCCCCACTCCTCCACTTGCACCTGGCTGGATGACCTTGGGCAAGCCGTAGTTCTGATAAGAGCTGTTCTTGAAAAAAGAGCAGTTTCTGTCAGAGCTCTCTCAGCCCTACCTACCTCACAGGGTGTCTGTTGTGGGGAGGGGAAGGGAAAGGAATTTGTAAGCTGCTCTGAGACACCTTTGGGTAGTGAAGAGCGGGGTATAAATCTAATATCTTCTCTTCTTCTTCTTAAAGAGTTAAATAATTTCTCAGCTCCTTTCATTGATCTTCAGAGCAACTTCATGAGGGTGCTGACTGGCTTTTTAAAGTGACTGGAAATTCTAATCTTAAATCTTTTGCATCATGTCCAATTTGACCCTCAATGGTCTAATAGAAGTGGCTAGACCAGATGGCAAGCAATTTCTGGTAGTCAGATCCATTTCTTAGGACCTTGACATTTCATCATCCTGTCCTCTGTTCCTCCATAGCAGCACTCTTTGAGGCACAATGAATCAAATTTATAAGAGTATACATAAGCTCACAATGGCAACAGCACACATTTAAAATTTATTTTAAAAAACTCACTCCAAAATTTGACACAGCTGAAACATATTTCTGAGAATCTGAGAATGTATTTTTTAGAATAATAGGACTGTAAGGAATAAAACTAGAGTGAAATGAAGTGTAATGAAATATAACAAGAGTACTGAATGAGCACCTTGAGTGGATAAGTCATCCTTCAAGCCAACATCTCTCTCACCCAATCTATAGCCAAATTACCTTCCACCAAATTCCTCTCTTTCTTATGTACCTCAAAGTAGCCCACATCCTCCATCTGACATACTATTTACTGCTATGGAGCATTTCCAAACACTTAGCCAATGAGAGTATGGAATGCAAAAGACATCAGATTAGAGGATGAAATGCCCCCCAAGGCCTCTAAAATGATAAACACCAGCTGCTATCTACAGCCTTGATATGAAGCCCTGAAGGTAACTGATGATATCAGCCCTGCTTGTATATGCATTATACACTGATAGTGCCCCACACCTTGAGTGAATAAATGAGATTTTTAACTATGTAGCCAGAGACAGCATAGCTCTAAATGTGCCTATTCTGGCAGTTTTTGAAAGTTTACTACAGTAAAAACTATTTTTTAATATCACAGTGAAATAAATGTATATTCTCTGACCTATGTAATATGCTGTTTAATTACATTTACAGTATAAATCTGTCCAATATACCATTTCTTTGTGTGAGAATGTTTTCCCTTTGCTCAGGTGCCAGGGATGGTCACTGTCTTACATTTCTCCCCTTGTTTGGGATTGGATCTTTCTATAGTAGACAATGTAAGATTGCCACTGAAATGGAAACAGGCTCACAGAAATGTAATATCCAGTGTTTCAAAGTCAAATTATTAATTGTGCTAATATTTTTTAAATGTGAACGGTGATTGATTTTTATTATTACAGTTAACCTGTACCGTGTGTTTTAAAAATCATTTGAGTGGCAGTTTTCAGTGTTTACTTTAGGGTTATTAATCAGTTCTACAGCTATGATTCTCTTCCTTCCCTCCCCTTTTTGGCTCAGTATTTAAGTTATCAATTAAAGCAAAATGTTAACATTCCACAGGAAGCTAGTCCCACTTGATTCAATCTGGCTACGTAATTAGCACCCCATTTATAGACTCCTCTATTTATTGTGACACTCCATTTATAGACTATTATAGTAAGGTAGACTAAAAGTACCAAATTGTTTCAATGCTTTATAATGTGCAAATTGAAATTCCAGGTATAGCGAAACACCATTTGTTAAGTTCTATGGGGAAAAAACGAGTTCATTTTAACAGCTCAATATGCTGTGCTCCCACCCCCACCCCCCCAATTAACCCCTTTTCATCTGTGAAACATGTTGGCTTGATTTAAAGCATGATTTTCATTTTGAATGGAACATCAGTATGGCTACATAATAATATATCCTAATTTGCATTAATTAAATGTCTATCCCACTGTTCCATCAAGGACCTCAGGGCAAGATAAATTTTTACCCATTTTATCCTCACAACAATCCTATGAAGCAGGGTGGGATGTGAGTTTGTGGCTAGTCAAGATCAACCTGTGAGTTTAGGAACAGAAGCCATGATTGAACCCATATTCTATGTGGGGTTGACCTGCCCAGAAGCTACAGTTGGTACAGAATGTTGACTGTAGGGGATTGTAGGGACCATATTACTTCAGTCTTGTTCCATCTACATTGGCTCACAATTTTCTTTTGGTTCAACTCAAGGTGGTGGTGTTAACTTTTAAAGCCTTATATGGCTTGAGGACATCATACCTGAAGGAAAACCTTCTCCTATATGACTCTACCTGTTCACTCCTGTCATCGTCAGAGTCCCTGTCAGGTGCCCCCGCTAGCTGAGGCTAGACAGGTAGCAATCCATGAAAGGGCTTTCTCAGTTGTGATACTGAAACTTTGGGTCTCCCTTTCCAGAGAGATAAGTCTGTCTCCCTCTATTGTTGTCTTCTGCCAGTAGATGTTTTTGTTTGTTTATTTGATGGACCACCCATAACTGTTATTGGCCCTCCTCCTTGGTTGTGTTACTTTGTGTGTCTTTGTTTATATGCTTATTGAATTGTTTTATACAGCCTTTATTTAAAATGCTGTTTTAATGTTTTGATGTCTACTGCCATGGGGGCTCTAGGCAGCATAGAAATGTTTCAGATTTAGGACCGTAAAACACTGCTTCACACGAACTTTGATGAAGTCATACAAAGGTTTCCCCCCCAGTTTTTTTAATCACTGCAAGAAGAAGAGGAGGAGGAGGAGAAGGAGATTGGATTTATACCCCACCCTTCACTCAGAGTGGCTTACAAACTCCTTTCCCTTCCCCTCCCCACAACAGACACCCTGTGAGGTAGGTGGGGCTGAGAGAGCTGTTTTGAGAACTGCTCTTTCAAGAACAGCTCTGACAGAACTATGGCTTGCCCAAGGTCATCCAGCAGCTGCAAATGGAGGAGTGGGGAATCAAATCCAGTTCTCCCAGATTAGAGTCAGCACACTTAACCACTACACCAATAATAGCTGAATGAAATTAAATTTCTGGTCAACTGATAATGGTGTCAAAAATGTAAAAAAATGTATTACATGGGCCTAAAGAAAACCCCAAACAAATTTGAAATACCAGCAATGAACAATGGGTAAAGTGAGAAGACAATATACAAAAGCAAAAAAAGAGCATAATTTGCACATCCTAATTATGAAGAAATCTAAGAAATATAGGATTTCATTCTATGAGCTTGAAATGATGGAGTCTGTGATTAAATAAAAGCTGGAATGTTACTATTGCATGAGGGTGGTATAGTGGTTATAGTGTTGGATTAGGGTCTGAAAAGCCCAGATCCAGTCTTCCATGGAAGCTCACTGGATGATCAGTCACTTTCTCTCAGCCTGACCTACCTCGCAAGGTTATGGGTCTGAGCATAAAATAGAGGAAGGGAGAATGACGTTGTGAACCTCCTTGGTCCCAATGTATCCCCATGTATAAATAAATAAAAATTCATTTTTTCCCTATCATGAGCAACAAAGTCCTGTGCCACCCAACACTACCATTAGAAGGATTCTTCCTTCATGACTCATGTTAGTAGAAGTTTGACTTATCCAGAAGTCTGGCAACACTAACTTGATACATAACTGCATCCTGTGTCTTATTCCCCCATTACTACTCTTGGGGAGCCTACAAACCAATTCACTAATAAACCACTACATGTATTTTTCAATATACCCTTATGAGAGAATTAAAGTAAACCTTTTAAAAAAGAAGAAGAACAAATCTTTCTCTAGACCATTTAAAAGGGGGGGAAATCCATCTTATGTGAAAATTAGAAAGAAATAAAAAATAATTGCAACAGTCTGCTGTGAGGAACCCCTCAGAGTATTGCACTTAAAAGTACTTCGAGTAATAGCTTGGTGGAGTCTCTGAAAGCAAATGAAAATGCTCCTTTTTTCTCTTCCCCCCCCTCAAAGGACACCAATTAAGCATCCCTAAACATGTACAGGCCAATTGTTCTGAATTATAAATTGCATTCTCTAACAATTACAAAGCCCTTTTGTGTTTAAATACATTTATTGGTTGTATTAAATTCTTTTTATTGGCTTAGGATCAGCAGTAATCAAAGAAAAGCCATTTGGTCTGCCACCCTCAGAGAGCTATTCACCCATGACTTAATATAAGGATCTACTCCACATAAATCATGGGTGAATGGTTCATATGCATCAATTTAAGACTGGTCATTAGTTTTAAAACTTAAAATAAATGTTTTCCTTCTTTGGTAAAAGAAGACCCAAATTAACTGCTGTTTATGGTGGCTACTCAGTGCTCAGCATCCGATATTTTCTCAGAGTCCTCAAACATTTTCTAAAGAAACATAACCTTGAAGCAAATTATTCATGGGAAATAAATATAATAAGAGATAATGACATAGTATCTAATGAAAAGGTTCTTTTTCCATCAAGGCACCTTTGTGTGTATCGTTCCAAATAAATTGCACTTTCCTGCTTGGTCCAGGCTTCAAAGGCCTTCTGGGGCTTACTTTATTGGAGGAATTTTCCAAATAGTTGTTGTAAGAGTATTTAGTGGTGCAGTTTGTTGGTACACCAGAGGGGATGATAGAGTATTCACTTTCTGTATAAAGCCTTGTTCAAAATGGCTGAAGAAAGAAGTTCATGTTCTGTTATTGAGCCTTGTGGTTCACACTTTTTGTGAGAGAACAGATAAATACAGTAGTCAGTGCCTATTCTTTGATTTCCATCAGTCATTAAGAGCTTCATCAATTACCCCTACCAATGCCACCACATGCTCAGAGACCATTTTTATCTTCATACATGAGGGCAAAATCTCTGCCCATCCATGCGCAAAGTAACATGCCTAAGAGCATAACCCATCAGTGAACATATGTGTTCATATGAAAAAAGAATGCCTTTTCCCAATGAAATATTTCCATGCATGTATGTATTTATGTATGTATGTATTTATTAGGTGTATATCCTGCCCTATCCCAAAATGGGCTCAGGGTGGCTCACAGCAATTAGAATATAAATAAAATAGCACTAGCATACACAAAACCAAGTTTATCAAATAATCAAACAAGATGGCAGCAAACAAAGATACAAACTCCAGAGCAGTCCATAGTGCTTCCTGCAGGATGATTAGGTCGATAATGTATTTCTGTAAGCAGGGGAGGCAAAGATGGATTGAATGTCCACCACCTCAGCCAAAGGCCTGAGAAAACATCTCTGTTTTACAGGCCCTGCAGAACTGTAACAAGTCCTGCAGGGCCCTGATCTCACATGGGAGTGTGTTCTACCAGGCCGGGGCCAGGGCAGAAAAAGCCCTGGCTCTGGTTGAGGCTAAGCAGATGTCTTTCAGGCCAGGGACTGATCAGCAGAGTGCAAACTCTCCAGGGCACATATGGGGAGAGACAGTCCCATAGGTATACTGGTCTCGGTCCACATAGGGCTTTAAAGGTCAATATCTGTATGCAATCACAAGTGTATCACTGTTGTGAGTGTAGCAGAGAAGAAAACAATGACATGAAGCATGTCTAATCTAGGGAAAGGCTCAACAATGCTCAACAATGCACTACAATGCTCAACAATGCTGAAAATTGCTGTCACAGATCAAGAATAAAACAAAGTTTGAGTCCATTGGCACCTTTAAGACTGACAAAGTTTGATTCTGGGTATAAGCTTTTGTGTGCATGCACTCTTCAGGCACATGGAAGCTTATACCCAGAATTAAACTTTGTTGTTCTTAAAGGTTCCACCGGACTCAAATTTTGTTCTATTGCTTCAGACCAATACAGCTACTTACCTAGATCAATAATAAGCAGAGTTTCATGAGCTCTAAAGTCTGTTTAATTGCACAATTGCACAGTTATATAGGCAGTGTATTGTCAAGGTACAAATAAAAATGTTGTGCACAAAATGATAAATCCAGCCACTTGCAAACCTATCGGTTTTTTGCAGCCTATGTAGGAGAATTGTAACAGCCTACTTAATAGGGCTGGGCAGTGCCTTGTACGTTTACAATCTATTCTATGTAGATTTCATTATCTTCTGCAACTCTAGCAGATACAGGTCACTTAGTCCAGTCAAGTTGATTATGATCCAAGATCAGAAAAGAGAATCAAAATCATCAACAAACATTACCTTGATTACATTTGTTACATTGGTTGTATGACAAAAACATACTGAGCTTAAAATACAATTCTTGGTTAAAATTTGTTAAAACATACCATGTTTTTCTGTCTAGTTCGACATGCCTGGGTACAAAATCTGGCTACTTTAAACATAATTTCATTACAGTGATCTCCAAGAAGAAGAGAAATATAAAAATGGTTACATCTACCTGGGTACTTGGATATAATTGGGATAATGGATACATTTCAAATGTTCTGGTAGAATCAACAGTATAAGCCAATATGCTCCGATGTTTTGAAAATACCAGAGTGGCATGGGCAGAGATGTTTTTCATATGGAATATGGGCAAATCTCCCTTCAAGGAAGGCAGGTGGAAGGGCATAAGAACATAAGAGAAGCCAATGTTGGATCAGGCCAATGGCCCATCCAGCCCAACACTCTGTCACACAGTGGCCAAAAACACCAGGTGCCATCAGGAGATCCAGCAGTGGGGCTAGGACACTAGAAGCCCTCCCACTGTTGCCTCCCCAGCACCAAGAATACAGAGCATCACTTGCCCCATAGTCCCTATCTATACCTTGTGGCTAATAGCCACTAATGGACCTCTGCTCCATATGCTTATCTAATTCCCTCTTGAAGCCATCCATGTTTGTAGCTGCCACCACCTTCTGTGGCAGTGAATTCCATGTGTTAATCATTCTTTGGGTGAAGAAGTACTTCCTTTTATCTGTTCTAACCCGACCGCTCAGCAATTTCATTGAGTGCCCACGAGTTCTTGTATTGTGAGAAAGGGAGAAAAGTATCTCTCTCTCTTTTTTAAAATACTTTTCATTGCTTTTTCTTCCTACACACTACAAAGACTGTACCCTACAAAACAAACTACAAAGAGAGTAACAAGAATTTTGATAGGCTAATCATTTGCCCCCCTAGTCGGAATAAAGAGACAGACACCAATATGGATTTAACAAGGGCCACTTTATTAATTTTAATAACAAATAATCCTAGCGAGGGGTTACCAGAAATGTACTGAGGAATATGACAGGTGTCAAACTCCTGACCACCTTCATTTCCTTCTGGGCGATGCACCTGCTCCGATCTCAAGCCACCGCAGGTAGCTTTCGACCAGCAGCGTGGCATGTTCAAGAGAACCCCTGACCCACCACCCCAGAAGCCGCAAAGGCCCGCTAAGGTAGGCCGAGCCAGATAGTTCCCAGGAAGATCACTCCTTCCCGGCCTTGAGCCACAAAGGCCCGAAAGCCGTTCCTGGAGGACCCTTTATTTCCTTTATAACCATGCCCCGGTGCTCACCATTTCCATCCTGATCGCGCTACCCCGCCAAACACTAAAGTGACCATACTAATTAACAGCCCGGCCCCCTGAAGCCAATCAACCAACACCACCATCGTCAGTGCAAGGTAGGCAAAAACACCCCCATCTATAGGCCAAACTGATGGAGGCGAAAAATTCCTACCTGGCTCCATGAAAAGGCAGCCGGTCAGACCTGCACTAAAATGGGGTGGGAGGGTGGGCCGAGCTCGTCAACGGACTGGTAAGGCAGGGGGCAGGAGCCAAACCTAAATAGGCTGACTCTGCCCCCTATCGATGTCTTCTATCTTCATGCCTCTCGCGGAGGCAAATCAGCCCTCCCCCACCAGTGCAGGCTCGGCGGGGGTGGGGCTTGCAATGCTTTAAGTATATGTCTACATGCTAAAAATTTCATTCAATTCTTTAAAATCTAATAAAAGTGTTCAAAAAGAAAAAAACATAAAGACATTTTTGATATTACATCACACCTGGTTGAGAATATAAGTAAATTAAATGTCAACATAGGTAATCTCAGATCTTCACTTAGATTTCTTCTTAGCTTTGGTTTTCTTCTTCTTTTGCCAGGGGAGATTTACTTTAAAAGTTTTAGGGGCTGCAACTCCTAAATCTGAATATGAGTCAGAGTCAAAGATTTCACCCAAAGACACGGAAGTAGCAGTAGAAGATGAACTATCGGTATCGGATTTCTGTTGTTCGCTGGGGTTTTTTTCATTGCCTTTTCTTCCTCTGCTCCATTTCTTTGTTTAAGAAAGAGTTCTGCTTTTAATAGAGAGTCAATCTTTTCCTTCTTCTCCTTAAAGTTGAATATAAGTCCTTCTGGAAAAATCCATCTATATTGGACATTGTTCTTCTGGAGGAATGCTGCAATATTTCTGTACTGCTTCCTTTTCTTGCATATTTCAAATGGGACATCTTTCAATATTTTTATCTCCTCTTCTTGAATTTTAACTGTTGTTGCTGTAGATGCTCTAAGTATTGAGTCTCTTGTTGATCTTTTTGCAAATTTTACAAAAATTTCCCCTGGGAGATTATTTTCCCCCACAAACTGAATAATTTCTGTAGATCATATCAATATCTGCTTGTATTAATTCAAGTTTGTTATTAAGGGGGCCATTGCTTCGCTTGTAATTTCTCTTAAGTTCTCATTTTTCTCTGGCACCCCTTGGAATCTCAAGACAAAAGAGGATCTTTCCATTTGTAGCTGTAGAAGTTGTTGCTTTTCAGAAGTTCTTTCTTTTTCCACTTTGTCCATTCTTTGGTCTATTGCTTTGGTCTTAATTGCAACCTTTTTATGTTTTTGGCTGATTTCTCTGATTTGGCTGCAGTTTCCTTGAGCTCTTTTTGTAAAGTGTCGAATTTTTTCGTTGAGGTTCGTAAGCTGGTCCAGCAGAGGGCACATGGCTTCAGAAATTGCAGTAGCTAAGTCGCTGGTATTTTCTAGTCTTTTGACTGGTGATGCTGTGCTGGCATTTCCTGTAGAGCCTCTGCCTCTGGACACCATTTTACTCCTACACTGAGACATTGTTTATACTTAGGTAAAAGTTTATAGAAGTTCTGAGATCTTTACTATGTTGTAACTGCTTAACTCAGATGTATTCCACTTTGAAAAGGGTGTTAATCGCCTGAATCCGGCTTGATTCTACGCCGCAATTTCGCTGGTGGGTAGGGTTCTTCCTTCACGAGTCCCCCCCCCATATCTCTTTGAAGCTATGTCATTTATTATGCAGATTTCTTCCTCCACTTTGAAAAGGGTGTTAATCGGCTAAATCCGGCTTGCTTCTATGCAGCAATCTCGCTGGTGGGTAGGGTTCTTCCTCCGTGAGTCCCACCCACTTATCTCTCTGAAGCTATGCCATTTTGTTATGCTGATTTCTTCTACCACCCTTTTTGTATATGACTTTCTCTTTGTCACTTAACTCACTGTTTGATTAATCGCTGGATTGCTTTGTCTTGTAGATTTTCTTTTTAGATAAGTCCTAGTATGCTCTGGTCCGGTAATGTCTCTGAGTGCCATTGCTGGCCTTGGGACAGCGGGACCTATTGGAGCAAAAGGAAGCACTGTGCCCCCAAGTCGGAACTTCAGGAGCGGCCCCTTCGGTGCTCCAGGCTAGAAGCCCCCTCTCAGAGCTTCGTGGGGAGGTCGGGACCAGCTGATCCCCATCCCTGCCACCCCAATCCAACTCACCCCCATTAAAGCTGGATGGGGTGCAACCGTTGCGAGTCGCCATAACTTTTCAAAAGTATCTCTTTCTCTACCTGCTCTATCCCATGCATAATTTTGTAAACCTCGATCATGTCACCCCTTAGCCGTCGTTTCTCCAAGAAAGAGCCCCAAGCACGTTAACCTTTCTTCATAGCGAAAGTGTTCCAACTCTTTTATCATTCTAGTTGCCCTTTTCTGCACTTTTTCCAATGCTTTTTCTGCAGGAAGCACTATGGACATTTAGTTGGGCAAGAGTAAAAGCTCTGCAATGTTTGGGACATTTCAATGTATAGATATATATAGATGGAACAAAGTTTTGGTTGTAATTCCCCACTGCCAGGATGAGATGGGCTTGAGTTCTATCCAATTGAAGGGAGGTGTCCCAAAGTCTCTGCTTAACTATTGTTTTAACTCCATGATAACCAAGATGCAAGAGAGTCATACTAGAGAATCCTAGGCATTAGAGTTTATCCTCTATTTTTCTTATCCAACTTGAATGAAAACTGTCTACGAAAATTAAAGAAGTTACACTAGAGGGGGGAAAGTTTAACTTCAATCAGAATCATACAGCTTGCAGCCAAACCCGTGGTTCTAAAGTTACCAGGCCTGCCTCTGGCCCCTTGATACAGAGCACAATTGCCAGTTCCACCTCTACTGCTTTATGGCTGACTCAGAAGCAACAATGGTAGAATGGCACATTTGGGACTTATATACAATAGTTGTTCAAGATCTTAGCATTAAATTTAAATGCTGTGTTCAATTTCATGCAGTTCAGTTTTCAGTGTGAAAGTTGCCTTGTTTTTGCCTAGACATGTCTTTTGCCTAAGGCTAATATATTGTACTTCTTCACCCTCTGTTTCACTCAGGGGTTGTCTTTATTATTCTGGGGCCCAAGGCAAATGGGGCTTCAGAATCACTGAGGGGTATACCTGAACCACCACATAGTTGAAGATGCTGCACACCAAGAGGTAAAGGAGGAGTGTGCTTCAGGTGATGCTTCCTCCCCCTCCCCCTCCCCCTCCCCCTCCCCCTTGGCAGCTGGCAATCTTCCCCCTCCCCCTCCCCCTCCCCCAGGCTGGAGTATGGCCGGAGCGGGAAGTGTGATCCTTGGCTCTTCCCCCTGCCTTGTCTGCAGCTCGATGTGCTTTTGGTACGGCTTCCTCCCCCTTCCCTAGACCCACCTTGGAAATGACCTTGCTACCTGGCTCATTCTTAAATGGAAGGGGGAAAGGGAGAAGAGCAGACTTACCTTCACAGTGGCTGCATGCCTGTGTAGCTGGCTGAGTTGCTCACTGCCAAGGTAGCTGGCTCCCTTGCCCCTTCAGTGGCTGCTGCTGGCCAAGTAGCTAGCTTGCTTCCTCACCCACCAATTATAATGGTTGCTGGTCCAGGTGACTGGTTGGCTGGCTTGCCCTCTGCAGCTGCTGCAGCTGCTGCAGCTGCTGCTAGCTTAAGCAACCAGCTCGCTCAGCTGCACCACAGCAGCTGCCTGACTAGCAGCCCCATAGCCAGGATTTTTTTCTGGGGAGGGGGTGCCAGGTGTGCTAATTAAATTACATTTAAATGGGAACCAGAGCAGTTATGTGTGACTATTAGCAATGCAAGAAAGTGTGTACCCCAGGGCAACTGGGGAAATTGCAATTGGTTCCAAATGACTCTTTCTCACTTTCTAGGGCCCCCCTCCTCCAATTCACAACTATAAATCTGAATCCCCACATTGAAACCCCATTCTGTTGGAGGTGGGGAGGAGTAAAGTGTTGCAATTGAAGCCTTAAAACAAACTTGGAGATCGAGCTTGTTTCCCAAGATGGGACTCCTTAGGTGGGGCTTTGTTCTTCTCTTCATCAGGGAAGCCCGAAGTGCCTCAGCCCCTTCTCCAGTGCCACTGAAGCCTGGGCTTATTGGGGAAGCACTTCCTGTTTGGGGAAGCACTTCCTGTTTGGGGAAGCACTTCCTGTCCCTTTCCAGGGGCTTCTGCCAGGCACACTTACACCAGCCTGCTCAGTTGGCCTCATTCTCCACCTGCCTTTCTCCCTCAGGCACCGGGGCAGCAGATGCACAGCAACATGAAGACCCAATAGCTGCAGGGTAAGGAAGATAATAAGGAGAGGGTACACATGGTCAGTGGGGGATGAACATGGAGGGCTAGCTGTGGGTGCTGCAATTTGATAGGGCTGGGTATTTGGCTAGGCAGGGTGGTGGGGCTCTCCCCAGAGTGGGGCATGAGGCAGTTACCCCAGCTGCCCCATGCCTACTGCCCCAGTTTCCTTGCCCACCAGCACTACACATGAATACCAAAGGGTCCATGAAGATAATTTCATTTACTGTCCTTCCTTCCTTCCTTCCTTCCTTCCTTCCTTCCTTCCTTCCTTCCTTCCTTCCTTCCTTCCTTCCTTCCTTTTCTTCTATCTATTCTTCTATCTACTAGATAGATACTATTCTTGTTTATTCTTTGATTTTGCTACCATTGTTTTTGCAGTCTGCTTGCTGCAAGACTGCTTTTATTTGAAGATTTCTGCACTATAGCTTCCCAGCCAATAAAGAAACTTGTAACAAACATGTTGACATTACAGATGCTGCATACACAATGAAATTGGATATGCACAGGGCTTCCGGTCTGGCTCCCGCGAACGGCGGACGCACCCTCGGGTCGCTCCCGAGGTCGTCTCGCCCGCCCACGGTGGAGGAGGGAATCCGCGCGAGCGGAGACCCGAACGAGCCGCTCAGGAATGGAGGAGCTCGGATCCGGGGTGCTTTAGGGCGCACTAGGGGGGAGTCTCTCTTTCGGCCGAGAGGTCGAGGACTGAGGCTCCCGCCATGCCCTGCCCCAATGGACCTTGCTGCGTGAGCGACCCTGTTTCACGGGGTTTAGCGGAGCCACCAGACGTCACCGAGTGATAAAGCGACCATCCGAAAAAATGGAAAAAGAAAAGATCGGCTTAATTGTGAGTTGTCAAAATGCAGAGAAAAAGAACTAAGAGTGCTACCCCCCCTCCCAGCGAAAAAGACGAGGAGGTTAATCCTCTAACTTCATAGGCGAGAAAGTAAAGGAGGGGGGGGATGGACTGAGCGAATAGTAGTGATTTCCTTTGATGTATTTGAAATGAAGCATGAAAAAGTTTTGTTTCTCTGGAGCGCGCTTTAAGAACTTTGTTAAAAGTAAACAAAAAAACAAGATGCCGGAGCTGGGTAAAGACAAGCGGAGAAGAAGGGAGGAACTTCCGGTCTGGGCATTTGTTTACGGGTGAGAGCCGGCTGATTACTGCTTGGACTGTTTATGGCTGTGAATCTGACGGGGAATTGTGAAAAGAGAAAAGTTGAACTGTGACAGCGAGAAAGTGCCTTATAAGCGCTTTTAAAAGTCAACAGTTGCGGAGGAGGTTCCAGCGGAGAGATTGGGAGTGTATAAAAGCGAAACCGGAATTAAATACCATTCTCAAAGCTGGAGCTCTCCTGAAATGGCAGGAAAGAAAGAGGATTTATAGCATATGAACTGAAAGTGTTAACAGCGACCCGAAGGAGGATGGGGAAAAAAAGCCGGAAAGAGAAGAAAACAGAGGAAGCTCCTCCATGCTATCGGGAGTGTAAAAGAAACCAGCACGCAAAGAAGCGGTTCTGAAGGCGCCCTTGTGTAGAAAAGTTGATCTTTGGAAGTTTCAGGTTTCCCTTTGGAATGTAAAGAAAAAAGAAATTGGATATGCACAGAGGTCATTTCGGGGGGGGGAACGTGGGGGAACGCAGTTCCCCCGGGTGAGGTGCAGGGGGGCGGGGCACATGACGAACCCCCGCCCCCTGCTTCCAGCCGCCCCGCTTCCAGCCCTCATTCAGCCAGGAGGAGGCAGGAGAAGAGGGAGGGTAAGTTGCTTCCTCCCCGCCTCTCCCCACCCCTGCCTGCCTGAGGCCAGGGAGGTCCTTGGCGGGGCTTCCTCGCACTCCCACTGGCCATGCAGGTTCACCGCCGGGCCCCTGATGTCAGGGGGTGTGGCATATGCTAATGAGTTATGCTAATGAGTTCCCCTAGCTCTTTTTCTATGAAATGACCCCTGGATATGCAGTGGAATAACTTGGGAAAAGTCAATTATTTCTATTGCCTTCACTCTGAATGGGGAGAAGTGGCAATGCATCCACATTACCTAGATAATGAAGCCAATGGGTCTTTTGTAACCCTCATCTTTTGGCTTCTTTGGCCACTACTGTAGCACAGCTCTGCTTATATACCATTGCAAATTATTTATGCAGAATGTAACTGGGAATATCATCCTCTATATATCTGATAGTTACCAGTGCCTTGATCTGTGGATACTCAGATATGCAGATCTGGGCCATTTTTCAAAAAAAATTAGGGAATCTCCCCCCCCCCCAAGTTTGCAGAAAAATCTGAAAAGGGGGGGGATTGGAGTGGTCATAATTTCTCTGAGGGATAGGCAAGAGGGAGGCAGTGTCAGCAGGCAGGAGCAGCACTTCATCCAGGCAGGCTGGCTGCCAAGTGAGGTGGGGAAGATGGGAGGGCAGAGTGCTGGGGAGGGAGACAAGTCCCCAGTAACGTGCGGTGGGGAGAGGAAGCTGCAACTGCCATGTTATCTGGCCAGGAGAGGAGAAGAAGTTGTTGCTCCAGATTCAAGTCTGCCCCTCCCCACCATTGTTACTGTGGCTCCCAGGCCCAGCATAACATCCAGCATTGTTGCTGAGGCTGGCACAGCTCCTGGCATCTCCATGGCCCAAGGTCCTGGCACAGCTCTCTGACTACACCATCACTTCCATTCTCCTTAGCCTGGCAAGCACCAGGTTGTGCAAGGCTTTAAAGGTGAACAGCAGCACCATGTACTGAAAACAGAAACAATTTGGGAGCCTATGTAGTGATCTTAAGTCTAGGGTACACTGTTCAGAAAGCATATGCCAGGCCTGGTCCATGTGAACCTTTGAAGCAAGCTGAATGGGGGTTGGTGGGCAAGTGCGTAGACTTTCCAATTTCCGGGGGCTGGGCCAGAGGCATTGCTATGCTAGGTCCTTAAAATAACTGAGTCCCAGTGACATCATAGGGAGGAGCCAGTGACATCACAGGCCATTGTCACTATCTATGGAGGCGGAGCCATGTGGGATTTAGGAAGGGGCTTATTGACTTTGACACCAAATGATGCTTTTAAAACACTCTTAAACGCACTCCCTGTTCATATGATTTATCTGTGGCATATGAAAAGGAAAATTAACTCAGGCTGCTTTCATACAGGGGTGTTCTAAATTTCTGGGACTGTAATTCCACTCTGGGGCCTGTCAGTCTAGTCCAAGAGCACAGGTTCTATTCCTAGGGACTGTCTTTCTACTCTGGGAGCTGTTGTTCCAGTCCCAGAGTAGCCTATCTGGGCCCAAAGACCTTAATGGAAAAACCATTCCACATTTTCTTTGCAACTTATTTTGTCCTGCAATGTATTTCAGTGGAGCCCATGCAAGTCAATTGGTGTTCCTGCTCGCGCACAGTATATGCAGTGGGCCTTCAAGCCTCTCCCATGGTTTCCAGTGGACAATCCTGTCATTCCTTTTATACATCCCCGTTAGTTGTCCCTTTGAAACTGTACCACACCATTTTAAGTAACAGCAAAATGAAGATCATGAACATGTACAGAATGCACATTTCTTGTCAATGTTCTTTCTGGGCTGCACAAAGAACAAAAGGAAATTTTAAAAGGCATGTCCCACCCCAATCTTGTTTATGCATATAGGTTTGCCATTTAAAAATGAAATGGAAATTGAAAGAAGTGCTTAGGAGTGGTTGAAGCGCCCCCCCCATGGGGAAAAACCAACTGTTCTCAATCAAGGATATATAGACCCAAGTAGAATAAAATAGAGACACACTTTCCCTCAAAATGTAAATTGGAACCCAGCAAGTATGTTGGGCCCAACAGACGCTTTGCAGTTGTGTGGGGGAGGGGGGGTAGCAAGAATCTGGCTGGCACCGGTTGCCTGGTTTTGGCACCAGTTTTGTTAGTCTTTAAGGTGCTGCTGGAGTCTTACTCTTTTTTTAAAATCCCCACTGGGATATTTTTAAATTTTGCAAATACTACAAACTACAAAGAAATATTAGGGAAGGGACTATAACTAAGGATAAAGGAAAGCAAACCACACTAAGCTAAAACCCCAAGAGGAGGAGATCTTTTCACTGTTAGTAAAAATGTTAGTACGATTAGTTTTAGTATCACAAGATACTTGTAGAGTTCTTGCTTATAACAATTTGCTATTTATATGTTATTTTGTTAGTTGTTATGAGAAAAGTTTCTGATCATCTTCTTATTCTTTGCTTCAAAAGGCCATTTTCCAAGTCCTTCTGCCTTTACTTCAGCTTTCTGTCTCTACAATCGTATACCACTCTGGCACGTCCTGTACCCTTTTCTGCCACAGAATCCTCTTCCATTCCCGAGGTACCAGAGTCACTCGACTCCGTTTCTTCTTCTTTGGACTCTTCGTCTGTCCCCAGCTGCCGTCTCAAAAATTCTTTAGCTTTAAAAGTGGAGTCTATCTTCTCTCTTCTATTGTTGATCTTAAAGATGACACCCTCCGGAACCGCCCACCTGTACGATATCCCATTAGTTTGAAGAAAGGAAATTATGTCCTTGTAATTTTTCCTCTTTTGTCTAATTTCAAATGGAATGTCCTTTAAGGTTTTGATGGTTACATTTCCCATTTTCAGTGGAGTTGCTGAAGTTGCTTTTAAAATGGATTCTCTGGTTTGTCTTCTTAAGAACCTGACCACTATTTCTCCAGGTAGGCTATTTTTTAATGTAATTGGAGTATGCCCTATAGACTGACTCCATTTTGTTTACCAGTTCATCTGCTGTTAAACCGACTACTGGAGCAATTGTCTCACCAAGCACCCTCTTCAAGTCTTGCCGATCCATTTCAGGAACCCCCTGAAACCTGAGAAACATGTTAGCTTTTTCCATCTGTAGCCGCAAAACCTGATTCTCTTGGTAATTCTGCTTCATTTCCACATCTCCCAACCTTTTCTTCAACTTCTTGCTTGTTGTGTCTATCTCTTTAATTTTCTCATTTGCCTGCTCCACTTTTTTCTCTGTTTCATTCAGCTGAAGCTGCTGTGCTGCAAAGTTTTTATTCATCACGGTCAATTGCTGGTTAATACCATCAAGTTGCTGGATCACCGGCTTGAGCATATTCGCCAGGAGTTTGAGGACATCTGCTCCCTCTTCTGGTCTCGGACTCTGACTGCCTGGCTTTATTTTAAACTTTCTCTGCTGGGCCGCCATCTTCCTCTTTTGTTTACAGTTTCTACAGCTTCTACACAACTTGGAGAATTCGCCAAACGACTTCGCGATTTAGATAAGTCTCTCAAAACACTTTCGGTTTACTTCCTCCCCTCTCCCCCTTTGTGTCCATTAGCTGCTCATTCAGACAAGAGGCGTCCCTCTTTGCAATCACTGTTTTCAACCGTGGGGGGGAATCACTTTTCAAACTACTCCATTTTATTCATAACTCACGTTCATTGTCGGTCAGTTTTACGCCATTCTGCTCTATCTCCAGTGCTTGTCCTGGTCAGTCCACTCAGTGACTGGACCATCGGGGCGGAGGGGAGCCTCAATTCTCTGGCATTACGCCATTGAAGAGGCTACCCCTCAAAAGCTCCCTGGCCTGGAGCCTAACACAAAGGCTCCTCGGGGGTGTCACTTGAGGTGGCACCCCTCCAGGCTGCTGGTGTGTGAACTGCCCTTCCCTGTCGTGGGAAGAGCGCCTGCCATCGCTGTTCCATAGACTGGAAGTCCGACTCTTACTCTTTTCTATAGGAACTGATGGAACAGCTTTCCTACTTAGCAAGAATTTCCCTGGTCTGATCTTGATTCTGAACTTTTGCTCTGCTGCCAAACATGGAGAAGGCGAACACTGGGGGGGGGATTCTGTTCATAGTGGAAAGATGGGGGCTGAGAGATGGGGAGGGAGAGAGAAGTGCATGTTAAGGGGCTCCGAGAGCAAAGGGCGTTTTAAAAACCCTGCCCTCAAACGGTAGCCAAAACAGCGAATGTGCGACCCATGTGGCCCTCTCCAGCGGGGAACAATGCAGAATCAGGGGAGGCAAGATCTAGCTCAATGCAAATACAAATGATTTGTACACGAGCACAGCCCGCCCCTGCTCCAGTTGGTGGGGGATGTTTTGGGGGGAGATGGAGGGGGTAGGGCTGGTGGAGGAGGGTAAATTCTGCAGCGGCAGTGGCTGTGGGAAGAGGAGCTGGTGGTGCTTGCAGCTGGGCATGTCTCCCTGCCCCTCTCGCACACAATGCATGTAAGTGTGGCACTCGGCTGGAGCCAGGGTGGACTCCTTACCTTCTGCCCAGCTGCTGCTGCTGCTCCTTAGCCGGGGGCTGGTGGCGAGAAGCTACAGGGTGCAAGGGCGATCGGCACATAGTGCTGCAGGGGGGAAGGGTTGTCCCCGGGGGGCTCAGTACCATCGGGGGATGCAAGCTCCTCAGCCCCCGCGAAGATTACACCTATGGTGGTGGGAGTGACAGGCAGACCTTCGGGCAGAGTATTGTGGTGGGTAAGTACATAGAGCAGTGAGAATTGGTGTGGGGAGAGTGAAGGAAGGAAAGGCAGATGGAATGGGAAACCCCCTTTCTGCAAGTTTCTTGTGGTTCCCTGCTTGTCTATATATCTATTTCTCAATAGATCCCATCTGTGGATATTTAAATTCACAGATTGGGACCACTCTTACCCAAAACAGATAAACAAAATTTGAGTTCAGTGGCACTTTTAAGACCAATTAAGTTTTATTCAAAGTGGGAAGGTACTCAGAGCCTCTCCTGCACATTGTTCTGGTCCCAGTTAATCCTTTCATCACATTGTTTCAAGGGGCAGGCACATTAGCATGCCCTCAAGTCCCAATTTTTATAAAACTAGGCAGCCACAGCTCCATTGCCTACTGATAGGTCACCCCAAAATTCATTTGGGTTCCTTTCCATCTTCACAGCCTCTTCTCCATGGACTTCTTCATATCTGGAATGGTAACTATAATTTCCCCAATGCCCTCCTATTGTTCCTGCTCACCTCTGCATTTCCATTATTTGTGTATATGTTTTAACAAATGTTTTATTTCTGTATGTGTGCACATTATTAGCATTTCTTCTTTTTAATAAAAACAGCCCTTTTGATTAAGCAAATGGGCTGGTTATTTGAGAGTTCTCAAATGGAAAGATCCCCGTAAAACATACATAGAGATTCTTGCCAGTTACCTCTCTCTGGCAAAGCATGGTCTCCTTGCTAATTCCCCAACTCAAATAGGAGACAAGCCCATTTTGGGGGTGACACAGACCATTTGGGGTAACACCCCAGCCACTGAAGTTTCAAAGCTGCAGGCAGAAGGAGGATGTCATTTCCACCACTATTAAGGCAATGAAGCTGGAGGGAGTCTGGGGAACTGGTTGAGGCCATGAACCTGGAAGCAGGAGGGAGAAGAGGACTCATGGCTTATTTGTGTAAAAACTAAGTTTTACTCTGATTTTAAAATGCCGTGAGGCCCTGATCTGGCATGGGCGCATGACACAGAGCTCTTTCTGTCACACCTTTTCAAGTGCCAAAACAGCTGCAGTGTCCCCCATGACTGTTTTGGTACTTGAATAGGCACCAAATATGGGAGGAAGAGCTCCACTCTGTACTCCCTCATTGGATCAGAGCCTTCCATCAGGACTTCCCAGACATTCTCTTTTCCTCCTAAAGTAAAGGAGTGCATCGGGGCCAGAGTGTCAGATCTCTGCAAAAGGAAGTTGGGAGGCAGGCTTCAGTTTGTATCATTTGGGCCATTTTTAAAAACACCTTTCCTCCATGGAGGAACTCGGGGCTCCTGAGCTTTTCCTTGCCTGTGCTGTCTTCACAACAGCTTGGTGAGTTGGGGGGGGGGAGAGAGAGAGCGCCATTACACCTCACTGGTGTTCTCTTTTGGTTGGTCTTGGTTTTCTTCTTTAATGACTAGCAGGCTTCTTATGGGTATGCCACAATATCTATTGAGTGCATTTTTATCATTTTAGCCTCACATCAATCCTGTGAGATAGCTTAGGCTGGAAGAGGAAAGGCAGGCCAAGCATGAAAAGGGGCAGGTGAGTGAGAATAGGTGCCTGTCACAAGACCATGCAGGTTCCCCACTGTGCAATTCGGCCAGCCCTGGCAACCGGCAATGTGCCACTGGGCCACAGTTTCCCTAGGTAGCCAGGGGTACGGTAGGGTAGGGCAAAAACCTGAAGATGGGAAGAAGGTAAAGATAGGAGAGATGGTAGGAAAAGGGGAGAGGCTGTGAGGGCTTTCAAGGAAGAGAAAAAAATGAAACAGTGGGGGAAAGGGAAAACAACCCTGCAAGTCCTTGTGTTTCTATTTGTTCACCCCTGAATACCACTAAAAGTTAGATAATGCAGATGGGAGACATTTGCATCCAAATACACACTCTTATCCACAATTTTTCCCAATCAGTTAGCTATTCCTATGAGTAACAGCTGTGGGTGGGGTGTGGGAGATACCAGTCTGTTTGCCTTGGTAAAGGGGATATGTTCCTTCTTCTGCCCTTAGTACCCACTGCTTGTAAATGCTTCACATAAAGGGGGTGCAACAACCACTGAAAAGGAAGGAGCACATTATGCAGACAGTGGCAATACTTGTGAAATGCATTCCCTATTTCCAGCTGGAATGCTAGTTTTTAGAACTACCACTGAAAACAGTTTTTAACCATTTATACTTTCAAGTTTAACATAACTCATTTGTTTTGGCATGAGTATTCACAGGCAAGAGCCCATCATAGAGGGGACATGGAGACATAAGAAAAACATATTCTTGGAAAAGAAGTAATATCTTCAGTTTGCAAATTGTAGTGTGGAAAAGAGACTTGGAAGGAAAGAGGGCTATCAGTCTGCTCAATCATGAGAGGTAAACTATGGGACAGAGATTTAAAAAGGATGTAGGCTTAAATGTAAAGGATTTTAAAAGGATGTAGGTTAAATGTAAAAAGGATGAAGGCTACAATCCAAAACAGAGTAAAGTATGTTTAATCCCAATGACACCAACAGGTCTAATAATACTTAATTCTGTGTTGGATTGTGGCCATAGTATAGTTGATTCTGCAGTAATAGGACAATAGTCTAGGAATCTAAGTCCCATGTGATCCTTCTTGGAAATAACTCAGAAAGCTGGGAATGGTAAAATATCTGGATCACTGGAACATTTATATTATTATTAATTATTGTGTGATGCTGAGCAGCATTCTGTAACACAGATTCTGCATAGACTAAACATGGCAGCAGATGGAGTTGAATCTGCAACCAAAACTAAAACTTGTGTTGATTGTGAAGATGTCCTTGGTTTGCCTCAAAGGGCACAGTTCGATCCAAATAGCAGCCCTCCCATATTTGAGACTCTTTTCCTCACAGCCCTAAAGGATGATCTTGGGTATTCAAGCGAAACTGCTTTCTGCCCAGAGACTTCCCTGCCTTTAGGGTTTGGATCATAAGCCTAGAACCTGCATAGATAGACAAGTCCTTACTTACCTTCTTGCTGTACCTCTTTGGCTTCTTACCTTCTCCTTCTGAAGTTGTGTACTTAATGTGAGCATTCTGCTCTACGCTTGATATGAGAAACTGAGGTTCAGGGCAACTGCTTTACATTATTCCCCTTGATAACCTTTATTTCTGATTCCACTATCTGCCTATTGAGCTTTAGAAAATGGAACCATTAGGAAAATTCATTCAGTCATCCATTTATTTGCCTAAAGCCATACAGTACCGCAAGCTGAAAACTGGCATAAACCAATTGTTTCATAACATGAATGTGAGGAAAGTCAGATTCTCGAAGAGACATGTGAGAGATGCTATTTTGAAAGCAACTTCAGGAACACCCTTGAAAATTGGGGGCAATAATATTAGGATTTTAAAACACATTCCATTTGATATGAGAAAGAACTATAAAGAATTAACCCTTTTCTTACAAACAAATGGCATCAGTTACAAGTGGTTAATCCCAGAAGGCGTCGTTTTCAAGGTCAACGATTAAAAGAGAAAAGATTGACTCTGTTTTTAAAGCACGTGAATTTCTGCGGACACAGCTTGGGGAACCAGAAGAGGGCAAACGGGAGGAAGAAGAAAGCAAATCGGATGGCGAGTTGGGCTCGGGGTCTTCGGACGAAGACTTCCCCTCTGAAAAGGGGGTGGCAGCCCCCAAAAGCTAGTATAAACTGAGGATTAGAAAATATAAGAATAAATAAGGGCTGAAGGACTTTGATTTGTGCCTGAAAAAATGTTGAAATAACTTGGGGATGCTCTGGGAATTTCTTTAAACAGTTAAAGGGATGGTTAAATGATAATTAATCTAGCATAACCGACTAAATTCATTGTATTATTAGTAGCTTTTTGAAAATAGCATGGTGATAAGCTGATGTATTGATCTCCTACCCTTGGGTTTTTAGTTAGTCTTTTTTCTTTTTTCCCTAGATATAGCTCCCTTCCCTATATTTTTTGTTGTGGTTTTGTAGTCTGTAAAAAAATCAATAAAAACCTTCCCCCAGGGGGATGGGGAAAAAATGAATGTGAGGAAAGTATGCTTTCCTGATGTACTGCTTACTTAATGGGTGGTACGGCTGTCAACCTCCAGGTGGTGGCTAGCGATCTCCTGCTATTACAACTGATCTCCAGGCAACAGAGATCAGTTCCCCTGGAGACAATGGCTGCTTTGGAAGGTGGATTCTGTGGCATTATATGCTGCTGAAGTCCCTTTTCTCCCCAAACCCTGCCCTCCTTAGGCTCCACCCCGAAAAATCTCCAGGTATTTCCCAATGTGGAGCTGGCAACCCTAGTGGTAGCCCACAGAATACTATTTATTCTATTACTACTGTTTTACTTTGTAAAAAAATTCAGTGCTTGAAATAATATGACCAGATTAAAAATGCAAACCAATTATTTGCAAAATAAGTTACCCTATGGGTCAATGTATATGGCAATTTCTAACCAGCTTAATTTGTTTATAGTGTCTAAAAACAACAACAACAACTTTCTTCTACCTGGGAAATTGTCCAAAGAAAACCTTGAGTTACCATCTACATTTTCAAATATGAATGTATTCAGTTTTGTGTCCCTTGTTTTTTCAAAATTACTGTGGACAAAATAATTCCAGTTTAAGTTAGCAACAGCTACTCACTCTGAAAAAAATATCCATTCTGGGGGTAAAACCCCCAAGGAAAAACAAAACACAGTTGTCAAATGCCACTGTCAGCTTTTTGGAAACCATCAATCACTTCCCCTTCTCCAGTGTTGATACATCTGTTGCACTACTTAACATTGGCACATGGGTGATAAAATCTTATGCCTTTCACCACTCATTTGTGCATCTTGAGACAAATTAGTTTCTGAAGAAAGAAACACTCAAGTCCTTCACAAGTCAGAAGGAAATGTTAAACTGTAAATATTAGTACCCCCCTCCTTCAGAATGGGCAATAACTCTTCACTTAGGCACAAGCTAGATCCATAGGCTCACAAATTATTTTTATTCCTCCTCCATGTTTTATTAATGCCACCCAGGCAGCCTCAAGTGTACATAAGGGGAAAAGGGAATGAGTCCTTCTGCTTTTAATATTGACAGTATGGGGATTGTACCAAATCTAAATGATATTAAAATTCCAGAAGATAAAGTTATTGCTCTCCTTTGACATTCTAATGTTACTAGCTATAATAATGACAGTACTGCATTCTTGCAGTGCTGAAAAGCCATCTAGAGCTCAAAGGACTCTTTTGCATCAAGTCAGCAAGATTTCTGTCCTTTGGCTTCTGTAGAGGCAAATAAGGCCATAGTGAGAAAGCTCTCACCCACAGTTCCATTTAATTCACTAAGACCAACATGGTTCAATTCTCCTGTGAAATAAGCAATGAGAGATGATGGGGGGGGGTGTTGCATGTTCCCAGTTTCATATAAGGAGGTCAGCAGTCCAGTTATGTAATTATTTTTATTTGCTTTCTTCCTTTTCCCAATTTCTATTTAGTGTCAAACACTCTTCAAATTGAAGTCATCTAAAGAAGTTTCCAAATGGCAGTCCTTTCAGCCATTTTCTGCTGCTTATATGTGTTTTTATTACATTCCTAAAGAAGCTATTAATGGGCCACTCTTACAATGCATAGAAAATCTATGTTGGATACTTGTAATGTATCTGTGGATAATGTTCATGTTCCTCTCATTTTTCAGTACTTTGATTCTGAAAACGAATCTCCCTTACATATAAAAGCCGAATGGTGGTGGCACTTCTACATTCCACACGCTCCAGAACTGGTTGGTGCCCTGGTGTGTCACTCAGAATCTGTCCCTATCCACTGGCTGCATTGCTTGAGTCTTGCCTCCAACGTTCTAAACAGTTTGCTGTTCCCCTCCCCCCCATAGTCAGTCAGAACACAGAGGTTATTTGCCTATGCAGCCTCATTGGCCTTTGCCTCAGAACACAGAGGTCGTTTGCATATGTGACTTGATTGGCTTTTGCCTCTAACATTCTAAACAGTTTGCTGTTCTGAGGTAAAATGTGTCCAATCTCCAGGTGAGGGCTGGAGCTCACTCAGAATTACAACTGCTTTCCAGATGGCAGAGATCAGTTTCCCTGGAGAAAATGGTGGGCTCTGTATCCTTATATGCTGCTGAGGTGGCCCCCGTATGACAGCCAATGTGACGTAGCAGTCAGGACTTCAGAGCATGGTGAGAGGCTGCAGGTGTGTTGGGGGTGGAAAGCTGAAGAGTGAGGGGGAAATAAAGGTAGGTTGATGATTGTCTGTGAAGGAGATATGGTTGCCAACTCCAGGTGGGAAATTCCTGGAGATGTGAGGGATGGAGCCTGGAGAGGGTGAGGTTTCAGGAGGCGTGGGACCTCGGACAGGTACAAAGCCATAGACTCCACCCTCCAAACCAACCATTCCCTTCTGGGGTACCATCACTGCCAATCTCCAGGTGAGGGCTGGAGATCACTCAAAATTACAACTGTTCTTTAGGTAGCAGAGATCAGTTCCTCTGGAGAAAATGGTGGACTCAGTGTCATTATACCCTGCTGACGTCGCCACAGCAAATTGACACTGAGTGTCCAAGGCTGGGGCACCCACCCAGAACCTCTTTCTTGAGCTCCCTGTATTTATTTCCACAACGAGCCTTTTTCCTAGAAATATATAAAACAAATTTATACATGAAAAAAGTAGAGGAAGTAGAGATCTTCCTAGTTTAATTCAAGGTAAAACTTATACCTGATTCACTATTTTCTTTACTTTTCAATTTAAATGTCAAATCAAATTGTTGTTTTTTGGGGATATTAGCCGCAGTTAAATAACCCTAACTCACTCCCAGGTTGGTACTGCAACATGGATATGTTCTGTCCCTTGCCCAAGAAAAGTATTTGAATTATTTCAGAAAACCATATAATAAACACTTTCATTGAAAAGTCTAATATGCCAACAGTTTTCTTCCAAACACATAAATAAAGGCCCTAATCCAGATAAAGCTATAACTAACAGCACAATCCCATACATGTTTGTTGTACAGTAGGGCTTACTTCAAGCTAAGTATGTATAGAACAAGAGCCTAAAGCCACATACAAATGTAGCCACCATGCTGCTTCAAAGTGACATTGCATACAACTATGCACTGCATGTGAATGTGGTCCAAATTATGTGGGAATGACTGACCATGTGAGTTATTACTATGAAATAACACCCACTATAAAACAAGGAAGCTCATTGATACCAGAGTATATGGGAACCCCCATATTTCAGTAAAATTAAGATGGGGCTGCAGGGAAATTCCACTCGGCTTGAAGACACTTCCCAGAATGACAAAAAGGAAGCAGCTTGAATAGGTCTACCTAGTACCCCACTCAAATATGCAGGTGGTGTCTCAATGATTAAGCTATGATGCCACACCTTTAATGCACAAAAAAATTGGGTCGGCAATCATCCCTATTTTAAGCCTATTGTTTCCCCAGGATATGACCATCAGTTTACACCCAGTACTTTGTCTGCCATCAAAACCAGCCTGTGGCCAGTTCAACCCAGTTACTTACCCCCCCAGAGTTTTCTGTGTCACTTTTTCATCTATACTTTTCCTGCCTAGAAGTTAGAATCAAACTGGCCAGTAAGATTCAAACTTTTTCCCTCAAAACCAGTCCCAGCTTTGGAGCCCACTGGCCACTCACCTTTCAATATGTTTATATAGCCCACTATGACAGACCCCATACCTTCCCTTAGAGGCAAGATTTTCCTTCCATTTTTCTCTTGTGTCATTTCACTGATTGAGCTAGCCCAGATAACATATATTCTGCTCTTTAAAGTAGTTTTAGCAATCTCACCCTGTGTCAATAATATGCAATGGCTATTTTCTCAGCCCAGGACCTGAGGGAAGGTTTAGGGTCTTCCTTCCTCTTAACTGACAGAAAATGGCACTGCAGATGGTTTTAAAATTCAAAAATAACAAAATGTTTTATTTTATATCAAAGGGAAAGGTTAGGTGAAGTCAGGGGTTGAAAAATACTGAGGTAAAATAGTATAAGCACAAACTCTTATTCTTATAGATCAGGCTAGTGAGAGTTTCTTGAATTATTCACAATTATTGTAGTTCTTTATTTTGAGAGGTTTTTGTTCCTGGGTATTCCCAAATCACTCCAGCTCATTTAGTTTGTATAGTAGCAGACACTTTTGGTGCTCAGAAGGCTGGTACCCTCTTCCCACCAGAAATCTTCTTGAGTTGTTAACTGACTTTTAAAGTCTCCACAAGCAGTATCCAATCACACTAGACCAAAGAATCTCTACTTCTCAGAGAAAACTTTCCCTGTTTGACTGGGTAGGGATTCTTTTTCTCTCCCTAGAAGATTTATCCCCCTTTCCTTTGGCCTGAATGGGAGACTTCTTATGCTACCCAAACCTCCTGGCCAAACTTTCCCCCAGTTTGCTGTCTGTGTTCTAACCTCAGCTAATGATGAATTAAGACTATATATTTAAATGTATATTCCGTTTTCTAGTAATCCTTCTAAAGTATTTTATGCCAATAAAGGTTAACTGAACTGAACTGAAGACTGTATGAGGGAACAGATGAATTCTGACTTTGTCAGCACTAACCCTTTTTTTTTTGTTAGGGCTAGTCTATGATGATCTGCATACAAGTCTTGTCACAGTTAAGGCAGGAATCTGAATCTGTTCTCAGCATCCAGCCTTCACTAGACTTTTTCAGCTCAGTTGATGCCAACCAATCAGATTGCCTGAAGCAGCCTGTCACTAAGGTCATGCCCCCTCACGGATGTGCCCTACCATCTTAGGGATGCCAGATCCCACACACACAGCCACCGTCAAGCAGAGTGCTCCCCCTCCAGAAAGGCAGGTGGTTCTCAGCAGCAGCAGCATCTGCTGCTCCATTGCTGCCCCCACCGCCTCCATCCGGTCTCCTCCCAACCTTGTCCTCCTATTCCCGTGTTCATTGGGAAACGTCCTTCTCTTTCATCTTGTATTGTGACAGGTGATGAGTTTCTGATGGGACTGAAGCACAGCTGCACAACTTCAAACAAAACCTTGCTCCACCCTTCAATGGGTTGCTTATGGGGAAACTGGGAAAGAAGAAGTGAAGCCGGAATGCCCCACACTGCTGCAGAGTCTTACAGCCACCCCCACTAGCCAAAGCAAGAAGCAGTCAGGGAGCTCTTGGCCCTGCCCCACCCATGCTTCTGCTTCCCTTTCCTCTGCCGGATGCCCTCATTTCATAGTGTATGTCCCAGACATAGCAAAATTAAAATCTACATACAGATCATGTCTTTTCTTACCTCAATGAGTTCTGCTCCTGGTAAGTCTACCCCACATCCCCTGCCAGCAGGTTTAGCCACCATGCTAAACTGCCCCCTATTTGCCCCCCCAGAAAAATTCTGGCTATGGGGCTACTCAAGGCTGTCCAGCTCTGTGAAGTATTAACCCTTCACAGTCCTGTAGTTTTATGTACAGTACTTTTAATCTTCATATAAAGTTCACCAGACCCCCAGAACTTTGCAGCAGCTTGAACATATAACTCTCAGAGAGCCAACTTCAGTCTCTGTCCTGCTTCTTCCTTCTTCGCTGTCCTTCCACTCCAGAACCCTAGGACCCCATACCACATCAGACAAGCTTGTATATTTTTATTTGCCCCCCTTTGTTGTGTGCGTTCATTGCTTAGGTGTTATGTTGTCTAATGTTACGGTTTGCTGTGTTTGGGTGTCTATGTGGGGAGGAAACTGAAGGGAAAAGTAGAAAGGGTCAAACCCATTGGGGAAGCTTGGAAACTATTTAAAACTACGATTCTAGAAGCTCAAAAAAAAATATTCCGCAGGTTAGGAAAGGCACAAACAGGTATAAGAAAAAGCCTACATGGTTAACAAACAAAGTAATGGAAGCTGTAAAAGGTAAAAAGGATTCCTTTAAGCGGTGGAAAGCTAGTCACAGTGAGGCTGATAAAACAGAACACAGGCTATGGCAAATAAAATGCAAGTCTGTGGTCAGGCATGCAAAAAGGGAATATGAGGAGCATATAGCAAAAAATGTAAAGACCAACAATAAAACTTTCTTCAAATACATTAGAAACAGGAAACCAGCCAGGGAGGCAGTGGGGCCCTTGGATGACCAAGGGGTAAAAGGAGTACTGAAGGATGATAGGGAAATGGCTGAGAAGCTAAATGCATTTTTTGCCTCCGTCTTCACTGTGGAAGATGAGAGGTGCTTGCCCACTCCAGAGCCGCTGAGTTCGGGAGGGGTGTTGAAAGACCTGAGTCAGATTGAGGTGACGAGAGAGGAGGTCCTAAAACTGATAAACAACTTAAAAACTGATAAATCACCAGGCCCAGATGGCATACATCCAAGAGTTCTGAAAGAACTCAATTGTGAACTTGTGGATCTCCTGACAAAAATATGTAATCTCTCCTTAAAATCAGCCTCCATTCCTGAGGACTGGAAGGTAGCTAATGTCACTCCCATCTTTAAAAAGGGTTCCAGAGGAGATCCGGGAAATTACAGGCCAGTCAGTCTGACGTCGATACCGGGTAAATTGGTGGAAACCATTATTAAGGAAAGAATTAGTAGGCACATAGATGAACAAAACCTATTGAGGCAGACTCAACATGGGTTCTGTAAGGGAAGATCTTGTCTCACTAACCTGTTAATGTTCTTTGAGGGGGTGAACAAACATGTGGACAAGGGGGATCCAATAGATATTGTTTACCTTGACTTCCAGAAAGCTTTTGATAAAGTTCCTCATCAAAGGCTCCTAAGCAAGCTCAAAAATCATGGGATAAAAGGACAAGTCCTTTTATGGATCAAAAACTGGCTAATTAATAGAAAACAGAGAGTGAGTATAAATGGGCAGTTCTCCCAGTGGAGGGGTGTAAGCAGTGGGGTACCACAGGGATCAGTACTTGGTCCACTGCTTTTTAACTTGTTCATTAATGATTTGGAGTTGGGAGTAAGCAGTGAAGTGGCTAAATTTGCGGATGATACGAAGTTGTTCAGGGTGGTGAAAACCAGTGAGGATTGTGAGGCACTCCAAAGGGATCTGTCAAAGTTGGGCGAGTGGGCGTCAACATGGCAAATGGGGTTCAATGTGGCCAAGTGCAAGGTGATGCACATTGGAGCCAAAAATCCTAACTATAAATACACGTTGATGGGGTCTGAACTGGCAGAGACAGATCAAGAGAGAGATCTTGGAGTTGTAGTAGATAACTCACTGAAAATGTCGAGACAGTGTGTGACTGCAATAAAGAAGGCCAATGCTATGCTGGGGATTATTAGGAAGGGTATTGTAAACAGATCAGCCAATATCATAATGCCGCTATATAAATCAATGGTGCGACCTCATCTGGAATACTGTGTGCAATTCTGGTCACCACACCTTAAAAAGGATATTATAGCTTTGGAAAAAGTGCAGAAAAGAGCAACTCGAATGATAAAAGGGTTGGAACACTTTCCCTATGAGGAACGGTTAAGGCGCTTAGGGCTCTTTAGCTTGGAGAAACGACGACTGAGGGGTGACATGATTGAGGTTTATAAGATTATGCATGGGAAAGAGCAGGTAGAGAAAGAGGTACTTTTCTCCCTTTCTCACAATACAAGAACCCGTGGGCACTCCATGAAATTGCTGAGCGGTCGGGTTAGAACGGATAAAAGGAAGTACTTCTTCACCCAAAGAGTGATTAACACTTGGAATTCACTGCCACAGGAAGTGGTGGCAGCTACAAGCATGGACGGCTTCAAAAGGGAATTAGATAAGCATATGGAGCAGAGGTCCATCAGTGGCTATTAGCCACAAGGTATAGATAGGGACTCTGGGGCAAGTGATGCTCTGTCATCTTGGTGCTTGGGGGGGGTCAACAGTGGGAGGGCTTCTAATGTCCTGGCCCCACTGGTGGACCTCCTGATGACACTGGTATTTCTGGCCACTGTGTGATACAGAGTGTTGGACTGGATGGGCCTTTGGCCTGATCCAACATTGGCATCTCTTATGTTCTTATGTTCTTTTGTGTGAGAGCCTGTGGCTCTCTCAGTGCCTCTGGCTTTTCTTGATCTATTTTTTTTATAAAGATTTAGATTATGGTTCTATTTTCTGCCTGCTTTATTTCTGGGAGCCTTCCCATTCCTGTAGTGAAGTGCTACTACCAAATTGACCTTGTTAAGTAAGAAGCAGTGGCCCCTAGTTTAATTTTACCTGAATACACTCATGCGTGCTCTTAACATGTTGGGGGTCAGACACGTGTCAGCCATTTGGGTGACATTATCACAAGAGACAGATTCAAAGCCAATGTGATGTAGTGGTTTGAGTGTAGTAGTTAGAATGTTGGACTAGAGTCTGAGAGACTCAGACATGGAAACTAGCTGGGTTAAAACTTTGAGGTCAGATGAAAAAAATTATATACTCAAGTATTACTTTGAAATTGTGTATGTACACATGTAAAAAGCTGGATTGTTTTATTATGGGTATGGTTGCTATTTACCTTCATATGCTCTTTCCCAAAAAGTGGATATTTTAGGGATTCCTGTTATAGTGATATTTCCCACCTCAGCCTACAAATAGAAATTGTATTACTGAATTGCATGATAAGTTTTGCTCTTTAAATTCTAGTAATGATAGACATTTGTTCAGAATAATTCTTGATAATCTCTTTATATGGTCTAAGATCAAAGCAGCTTGACCTCTTTATTACTGTCCTTTTTATATGGCTTGCTTGCAATTAACTGGCAGCTGTGCAACATGGCATCATTAGATGAATAATTTGCAGAAGAAATGACAGATAATGTGCCTGTAAGGCTTTTGCCACAGTAATTGTTCTGGGCCGTTTACCATGCTGTGAAAAATATCTTGGATGATTTGCCATGAACCACGTGAAGCAAGCAACCAGTTTAATCAGATATTAAACACTGGGCAAAAGTTATAATAAATATGAACAACGTTTATAAGAAAATTGTGGAATTTGAAACATATTCTTCTTCTAAAGCAAAACTCTATAGTAAACGTAGTATCAAGGATGGTAAATTAAGAACACTTGATACTTGACAAGGAAATGCCATTTACAAAGAAATCACAAGGTTTGATGTCCTGGTCCTTAGGGATTTCTGATCCTTATTGCAGCTCTGCAAAAGCACTTGATTTAAATCACAATGTGTTAATTAGAAGAAAAAGGAATTGCATGACTGAAAGATATAAAGATGTTCCATCAGGAATCTATTAGTTTAGTGAAAAGTCAACCTTTCTGCTGTATAGCTGAAAACTGTAGTTTGCCATGGCTCTTAATTCCTGAATGCTCTTAACCCTCTTCTATTATGCCAATGCACACTTTGTTGCTATCAGGCCTCCATTTTGTTATTTCTCTACTTCTTCATCTAGGTGACCAAGACTAGCTCCTCTCTACCCAGAATCATATGCTTTCATATAAGGCCCATAGAATGAATTGGGGCTGCAGTTCCCAGCCCAGCACTGGCAGCCAGCAGGAGGTTTAGGGAATGGAGGGTATGCAAAAAGGCATTGCAATGCCATTTCTGGTGCAACCCTGGAAGTGACTTCTTCATATTGGTACAATGCTTCAGGATTCTCCCAAAGCATTATAGTTTTACCAGGAAACTGGGACTACAGCCTTAGCACCAAGAACTAAAGCCAACACCACCAGACAGAGGGCAAGATCAAGCATAATTCCACATTATCACAGCCTGCTCAGTAGGGTTGCCAATTCTGAGTTGGAAAATACTTGGAGATCTGGGGGTAGAGTCTATGGAGAGCAGGATCTGGGAAAGAGAGGAACCTCAGCATGGTATAATGACAGAGAGTCTACCCTCCAAAGCAGACATTTCCTCCAGAGGAACTGATCTCTGCTGTTTGGAGATCAGTTGTAATTCCAGGAGAATTCCAGGCCCCCCTTGGAGGCTGGCAGCCTTGGAACTGCAAACATTAGCAACCACAGAAGGAATACAATCCTGTCTCTTTTCTTGATTGTCTGCCATTAGCCAGAGCAAGGCTATGGTCAGATGACAGGTTTGACACGGTCTGGCTGTGCCTCTGTTTCATCCAGTGTTATTTGTTCCAGAGAGATTTGTCCAAACATACCGCCCTTAACCTGCCTCACTGTGCGCCCACTCTGTGGTTGACCAGTCAGATTATTGCTGTGTGGTAACCACAGCATGGGTGGTCAGGTGACATCCTTTTTAAAGGAAGCATTCATTAAAAGCACCACTCCATTTTGACAGCTCTGCAATTCCTCCTCCAAGTACTGCAGCCCCTCTCAGCCTCCATTGTTTTGCTTCTCTTCCTTGGAATACGTGGGAGGAGGAGTGTAAGCATCATGCAGATTTACATGAGAGTAGCTCAATTGACTTCAGTACACACACTCTTGTTTCAGTCATCGGATGCTCTCAAACAGCAACTCTGAAGCAGAAAACCCTTTTTCTGCTAACACAGTTTGCATGGGGGAAAGTGGGGTGGAGAATAGGGTTACCAGCTCCAGGCAGGGGAACTCCTGGAGATTTGGAGAGTGGAGCCAGGGGAGAACAGGGAGTCCACTTTCCAAAGCATTCATTTTCTCCAGGGGAACTGATCTCTGTAGTCTGGTTAACACCCACTCCCCACTTTAGCCAAAGTCCATGCCCAGAAAGCCTTGCACACACTTTTGGGGCAGATATTCAGCCCACGTTTACTCAGAAGCAAGGCTGCCTGGATTTTTTAGTTTTTTTTAGCTTTACCCAAGTCTCCCTGAATTAGGGATGCCACCCTCCCCAGGCTCCCCACCAATATGGGAGCCTAACTAGGGACTATTTCCATGGTTTTCCAACTCCAAAAAACAGGAAAGAGGGGTTTTTTGGGGGGGAGGGGACTTGTTGCTCAAAAACAACTTCTCCAGTGGCTCCTGATCCTGACATAATGTTTGGGTGCAGAAACACACAAGTGGTGATTCAAAACCCTGGGGGAAAGATCCACTTATGTCATCACTAACTGAATAAAAAATGGCGCACAGACGGAACTGTGGTATCTGACTTCCCAAACAGCTTGATCTTGCAAGCGAGAGTTCAGACATCAGGAAATGCATGGTGAGACCAATTCAGTCCATAAAGATCAGACTTTCTCTGGTGTTGGGAAAGTTGGAGGTGAGAACAGGGCACTGATGATTGGGGAACGGGATGCAGATGTCACTGTCTAGATGAGCATTTTTAATCTGGAAGGAAGAACCAATGACATCAGATCAAACAGCTTGTCTGATCACAGCCTAAGTTTAGCACAAAGGATCTGGTCACTTGAGTGCTCAAGCTGTTGAAAGAATTGCAGCCTTTATTAGCAGTTCCCACTAAAAGGGTTCTTACTGCAGTCAGTTAATTTTAAGAGACACTTTTTTCCCTGTTGCAATGTTTCTCAGAGTATGCAATTTTAATGATATTTTTAATGATGTTATCGTATTCAAATTTTTTTCAGGACTTTAAAAAAAGTGAATATAAATTTTGGAATGAATACATATCAAGAAGAAAATGGTGTTGGCTGAAAAAAGGAGCTGTTTGGTATTTCTTAACTATGTATTTACCTGGATTAAAGTATACCAGCTGGCAATGAATCACTGTCAGACAAGTGGATGAAAGATTAAGGGAGCACTGAATGTGTCTAAAAAATAATTTGAGCATTTCTCCAGCAATTTTCACTTAATTTATGGCTCTGGAGCATTAGCATTTATAGCTACATACTCAGCCATAAATCCCCCCCAAAATAGTTTAATATGTATCAAAGGTGTCATTTTAACTGTTCTGGGCTTCATATTTTCTATATTTCCATAGCTCAGGTGCTACTTCATTTGAGATTTCCCTAATTTTCACCTTTAGCAAGAGGGGCCACTTCTGAGGATAAACCATAGTTCACTCTCTGTAGATAATTCTTTCTTGGAGATATTTTCTTGTTTTGCTGGAGATGACAGTTTAGCAACTCAGCTTTCATTAAGGACTTTTTTGCAGGCAATTAACAATCTACACATAATTGTCTCCATTGAAAGGAGCAAGGTCAGAGATGGCTGTATTTTTTTAAGTCAAAGAAGAAGAAGAAGTTAAATCAAGTTCATGACCCAGAGCAAGCCCAATTTGTTTCTGGCAGACAATATATTTTAATTGCTTCCCTCTTCTCAGAGGTCTATGTACAGCAGCACTGTTCAGAGGTGGTGAAATACGCTTTTAAAGTTACGTCTACTAATGTGTGTTTGACTTACTGATAGTACTGCCAGTGCCAAGACTTACAGATTTTAAACTTCATTTGTTGTTTTAATCTGTTCAATTAGCAGTTTTTACATTGCTGTATTTGTGATTTTATTGCATTACAAATGACCCTTGGGGTCTTCTTATGGACTGGGGAAAGCATATATAAATAAAATACTGAAATAAGTTTTCATTTGGTTAAAATCAGTTTCAAAAAGGGTTTGCAACAGACACCTCCATACATATGAGTTGGCTGGACTGTTGCATTATATCACTTCTGACTGAAGAAAGACAAAATGTTTGTATGTAAGTGTGTATCAAATTATTTCCATTTTTAGGCCTCTCTTTAATAACAGATCATAATAGAACTTGCACATAAACAGAACTGGACTGAAAGTTGATTGCAATACATCCAGGCGGCATCAAATTATTATATGTTAAACTTATGCTGAAGTTTAACATTGGCCACCAAAATAGAAACCAAATAGTGTAGTCCTACAAACTTCTGGAATAAAATTTGGGCACTGATAATTGTACATGGAAAGGAAGAGCCATGGCTGTGTAGTAACCTTCAAGAATGTCCCTAATGTGCCCATTGACCCTGAGTGTTCTTTACTTAATCTGGAAAATCACAATGACACAGCAGAGTTCTCTCCCAAATATATATATTAGAAGTTAATATGAAATATTTTATTGAAAGACTTACAAGACTTCAACATTAAAGAAAAACAATTGCAATACTGGTTGCTATGAGGCTGCTCTTGGAAAGTTCAGTGGTCTATTTGCAAGACCAGTGTAATGGATCACTGTTTCTCTTCTGTCTGTATTTATCAGTGTTTCAGTGAAGTGATAGAGACAAATAAATTTAGAAACTCTAGCTCACTGCAATTTATGTTATACTTTGGCCCTGGAAATATTAATGATGTTCTCAGTTTTGTTTTTATTGCTGTTTAATTTTTCACAGCTTTAGCAGTTGTTTTTGTTATACTGTAATAGCCTTTACATCCTCACCTGATAGCCCAGGCTAGCCTGATCTCATCAGATCTCAGAAATTAAGCAGTTAGTATTGGTGAGTACACACACAGAGAAGGGGGGGGGGGTTACAAAGAGACATAGCAAAGTCTGTGATGACCAAACCAAGGTTTTTAGATATTATAATGTACCAGCCTGGGATGATCTCAGCATATTGCTAATTAGTAAAACAATAGCACTCTGAAACTCCATGTTTTCAATATCCTTTGGATTTTTTTAACTTTTTAAATAACTTTATATTTTATTTTAAAGAATCCTTTGGATTTTTTTATAACTTTATATTTTATTTTAAAGAATAACATTTAACAGCAAACAGTAATAAACAATCAACTTATAACAATCCTTAATAAAAAACAAAATCAACATATTTAGTAGGAAGCTCAGTAGTTGCATTTTTACCTTAGACACATAGTCAAAAAACACAAACTATTTCTCAACAAAAAAAATTTTGCATGATTTTTGGCAGCCAACAATTGGGTGGAAGGTTTATCCTTAATAAAAAACAAAATCAACATATTTAGTAGAAAGCTCAGTAGTTGCATTTTTTACCTTAGACACATAGTCAAAAAAACACAAACCATTTCTCAACAAAATTCATTTTTTGCCAGAGTTTCTGCAGCCAACAATTGGGATGCACGTTTGTCCATGACTACCAAATCCCACAATTTAGCAAACAATGTTTAATGGATGACATCTTCTCCGTCTTCCATACTTGAGCCACCAAGGTCTTAGCTGCAGTTAACATTATTGATACCAGTTTCCTAGTTGTGCGGGAGAAAGTATCCTTCTCCCAATAGTTAAGCAGAATAGATTGTGGAGTGTTAGGAAGATATTCCCACAATATCATCTATTTGTTGAATAATGTCTTCCAATAAACCACTACCTTGGGACACTCCCACCAACAATGAAGCAGGGTTCCCCTCTGACCACAGCCCTTCCAACAATTAGCATTTTGCATTATTTTAGAATGAAGTAATTTTATAGGAGTTATGTACCACCTTGAAAATAATTTATAATTCTGTAATCTGATGTCAAGGGATCTAGTGGTATATAGATTTGAGGACCAAATTGACTCAAGAGTCATATGGATGTCAGGAGATACTTTGTTGGGTACCATGGCACTCACAGGCACCATATTGGGAATTCCAGTGTATAGTATCCAAATTGTTTTATCAAACAGTGCAGTCAAGAAAATACCTGTTAGAAAAGTGATACTGTAAAACTTCAAAGAACTACCAAAGAGACAGAAAGAGGAGACATGCATGCCATTTTGATCCACTCAATATTAGTTTATAAACAATACAGCCCAGGGAGAATAACTTCATAAAAATATTTTATACATGTGTGGGGGAATAATCTAGACATTATATTCAGTTTTTCCAACGAAGAAAACCATTCTTTTCTGTGGTCTGGTGTAAAACCTATCTGACTTTTTATATACAGTTGAATAGGTTTAGGGCTTAGATGTAGCTGCCTTCAGGTAATACTCAGATAAACAAGGATAAGCCCATAATACCACATACATTCAAGCAGTCGAAGTAAGCTCTGGAAGAGAAATATTGGAAATAAGGATACTAAAGCCCACAATTCAGTTCTACATGCATTTACAGTCTCAGCTTCTGCCCATTCCTGGGAAAGACTCCAACAGATCTTCACCAACAGTGTATTGTTCAAAACCCAGTGTATAAATATAGTGCTTATTCTATTTAATTTAGCAAAAGTTGACAATTCTTTTCAGAGTTCTAATTCAATCCTTTCTCCAGTCCCCCAAAACAGTCAGCAATCTGGCCCTCCGTCCTTCTTTGACACTGAGTCAATGACAGCCAAAGAACCGTGATAGTTTTACTGTCAGCAATGTCTACTGAACAAAGTTTGAGTCCAGTGGCACCTTTAAGGCTTCAAGGTATCTGAAGAAGTATGCATGCACATGAAAGTTTATACCTTGAATAAAACTTTGTTGGTCTTAAAGGTGCCACTGGACTCAAACTTTGTTCTACCGCTTCAGACCAATGTGGCTAGTCGGCTACGCACCTGTGGCTAGTCGGCTACGCCTATTGTAACACTAGGACAGACAAGGGTATCAGAGCTTAGAATAGACAAATATACACACACACACATACATTTAGTTTGGGAGGCCAGCTGCTCTGAAACTCCTGTTTCAGAATATGAGAATTCCCTTCCTGGATACTTTAGGAAGAAACATGCACAGAACTGCTGCTTTGCTCCATTTCTTGTGATATCTAGCTTTGCCCATTAAGGTTTGATGATCCTACCGGGAAGGCTGGAGTTTCAAAGACAGGCTAGCTAGTCTTTTGCCCAGCTTGCCCAGCTTGCCCAGCTTCCCTGCATGAATTATATTTCCTGGGTGAAGGAGAAGACTAGGGTCCAATCTACATCGATATTTCCCATCATTGTGCTAATGATCTCACAACATCTCACAAATTTCTATCTGCATTTCATGCTGTATCCATTCCCCTATTGTTTCATCTCAGCACTGGCTGTCTGCATCATTTTATTGCCATTTAGTAGTGACTTCAAGACCACTACGGCATCTCACCACCTTATCTGAATGTGGTTTTAAGGTGGTACAACTGCTCCTCCCCACCGTCGAGCAGCAGTGAGCAAAAAGCAGACAACTGGAGCTGAATTCCCCCCCATCTTTTCTAAGAAGATACACAAATTGTCACAAAAAAAGTTAGCTGAAAATCCAGTTGTCTGCATTTAAAAGCAGCCAGGAAACATTTTTCTGTGATCATATTTTTTGGGGGGTGGAAGCACACCCACCCCTGAACCATTTGTTATTTCCTGGGGCAGTCTCCAGAATTCCCTACCTGGCAACTGCTGGGTGTTTTGTGTTTTTTACCCAGCATGTTCTGTCTTTCCTGCCCCCCCTCCACCTCCCTCTCTGCCAGGTCACCCCCTTTTAATTTCTGTGGGGGGGTCGGAGGTGCCGTCTCCTCCCTGCAGCACAGCACCGTGCCCTGCCAGTGCCCCTGGGAGGCCACTCCTCCCCCCCTCTCTCTCACTCTCCCTAAGCAACCTGCATCCTGATGCAGACAGAGGAGAGCCTTATAGTAAGCCAAATGGGAAACGGGTGCCACAGCAGCACAGAACAGCTTTACATAGCAAATGCAGATTGGGCCAAAGTCTAGAGTGCTTTTCACATGCATTTTTATTTGCACTCCCATTGGGGAGGAAGCATTGCATTGCTTGGACAACCATTCAACACTCCCTGTATGTTGTCATATGTCACAACCCCTTGTCCACTGAATCTGAACTCCTCAAACAGGTCAACTATCTGTGTGACATTCAGTATCGCTGATTGTGCACATGCAAAAGCAGCACATGGCATCAAAATAAAAATAATTTAAAATTACATTGCATTTAGAGAACATAGCTTGGCTTGAGAGGAAAAGAGGCAGTATATGCAGAGCGGAGTAAGTTTGGTTTTTTGACCACGTTCATCACCAGGCCTCTTTTTGTAGAAAAAGCCCAGCAGAAACTCATTAGCATAATACGCCACACCCAAAAGCAGAAACTCATTAGCATATTAGGTCACACGCCTGACAGCACAGCTCATTAGCATATTAGGCCTCCATGTTACCAGAAGTGTGGTCATCCAGCCACACCCACCTTTTGCTTCTTATTCTGTTTACCTTGTTTGTTGTCAAAACCCAGGGCTTTTTTTTGGAGCAGGAACTCCTTTGCATGTTAGGCCACACACCCCTAATGTAGCCAGTCCTAATGAGTTCCTGCTGTTGGGTGTGGCCCAGGGGTCATTTGGGGGGGATGCGGGGGGACGCCATCTCCCCGGGTGAGGTGCGGGAGGGCGGGGTCTGGAGCTCCCTGCTGGTGCCCGCTGGAGGTCGCCGCCGGCTGTGGGGAGGACACACTTCCGGTAATGTCAGGGGGTGTGGCATATGCTAATGAGTTATGCTAATGAGTCCCCCTAGCTCTTTTTCTATGAAATGACCCCTGGTGTGGCCTATTATGCTAATGAGTTCCTGCTAGGCGTGGCCAAGTTGGGAGCCAGCCAGAACTCCGTTCCTGTGGGTTCCTGCCCAAAAATAGCCCTGTTCATCACTATTTTTTCATTAAAGTCTAAAACAGAGCCCATACGCTCTCATTTGCACTGACCTGGATAGCCCAGGCTAGTTCTATCTTGTCTTGTCAGATCTTGAAAGCTAAGCAGGGATGGCCCTGGCTAGTATTTGGATGGACAACTTCCAAGAAATACCAGGGATGTGATGTGGAGGCAGACAATGATAAATCACTTCTGAATATCCCTTGCCTTCAAAACCCCAAGGGCCCCCCAGAAGTCAACTGTGACTTGGCAGCACTTTTCATCACCACCACACTCTCATTCTTTAAACTAGTTTCCTGAAGTTCAGTGGAACTCATGAATCTCTTCAGCTTGAGAAGATCATCCCTGAAATTATCAATTTTAACAGCTTCCCACTGACTAAACAAAATAAAGATGCCTACACTTTTATTTTGTCCTTACAATGTTGTCTGAAGATCTGAATTATTCATATACAAAACACTGCCAGTTTCATTTCTTTGTGCATAAGAAAATGAGTCCATCACAAACTGAAATAGTGAATACTAAATTCAGCAGAGAAACCTGCTTGCTTTTTGTTTCATCTCCCACATCAGAGTAACTGAAATGGTAAGAAACAATTTCTTGTGATTGCATCCAGCTGTCTTTATCCGTTTCTAACTCAACTAGTTTTGCCATCACTGTTCCTGCAAAATCTTGAGAAAATAATCATCTTGAGAGATAGCAACAGCCACTCAGACTGTGTATTTATTTTGTTTTTCAATTTGCTCTTGTCAGCATCCGTAGGGTGGGTTGGGGCTGCTGCTCCAGTAAACCACATCCAGCTGAGTGGATCGAAAAGACTCACGGCTGAGAGAAGCAGTACATTTTGAAGAGTTTCTTGTTTATTTTCCCATTGTCAGTTAATAGCTGATGTAAGGGCTCGCAGAAAATCACAGGCGCTAACTCTTTGAGTACAAATAGCCATAGTGTAGTTTTTGAAATGATTGAATCCGGCCCCACAGGAGGCAGCCAACGGCATGCCTCCTGAGGGCCACCCTTGCCTCCTTATGAGGAGGAAGAAGGAAGGGCTGGGGGAGCGGAGCCGGCGTGGCTTTTAACAGCTGGCTCCGCTCCACCCATTTCAGTTCTTGGTGGCAGAATTAGGTTTAGATAAAGTTCAGCAGCTATGTAAGCACCAATCAATAACCCGTGGGGGGTAGAGGGTTCTTCGGGATGAACCCTGTGGCCATGCGGCCAGGGATGAGGCTTCCAGACTGCCTATGGGAATGGCCACAATGGAGACTCGGCGCTGGCCGTGCGGTGGTGTTGGAGGGCTCCTCAAGGCGCATCCCAATTATTGGCTCGGCTGGGTTTGCAAGCAACTTACAGTTGGCTCCAACCCGGGCCTTGGTGTCTTGCCTGTTATACGGTTAAGGATGGGGATTCAGCAGATCCCTCTTCAGATGTTCCATTGCATTCTGTCCAGCAGCCTTGCATTTTGGAAGTATGATTTGTGTGATCAGCAACATATCATGTGAACTGGGCAATGCATGGATTTTCCAGTTGGGTACAATTTACACGATACAGTGAATCATGTTCTCAAAAAGTGTGACTGGTGGACTCCTTTATACCTTTGCAGAGGCCTTTGGCTATAATAACATCCACCTCAGTTATGTCCAAATATCTTAAGTGGGTATCCAATATAACACTTGGTTGATCTACAACATTTGACGCTTATTATCATGCCAGCTGGCATGCTTATCAATGAGACAAAGATTCCCCCTCTTCTCTCTCTGAATATGAACTATTACCATGAAAGTAGAGAACTTTTCTAGAAAGATATATACCCCCCCCGTAAAATGGTTTATTAGTTAGGAAAACAAGATAACAAATCATTTCACTGATGAATCTATGACCCCAGGCAGTCTTTCCAAAGAGAATTAGTGGCTACCACAACCACAAAATTAAATGTTCTTTCATTTAACATTGAGTACTCTAAGGACTTTCCATTGTACTTGAATCAGCCTTGACGGACTCTGCTTTTAGGTTCATAGAGTATCAAGAAAAGAAGACAAATCGTTCGTGATGAAGATGGTGTTTATTAAGATTTATCAAGGTATTATAGGCAGGGTGCTTACATAGGAAAGGAAACCCACAGCAGATAATAAGCTTACAACATCCTTCTCTGAAGAATGGGGATCCCTGGAAGTCCTCTTGAGATCTCATTCCCTGGGGCTAATTGCTGGTCACAAGTCAGTGTAGTTTCCCATCAACCAATGCAATCCAAAAACCTCAATGCTTGACTAGATTTTTAAAAAATTGCTGCAGCCCAAATGATGCAAGAAAGCTCCAGTGCCTGTTTGTGGGGTGGTTTCCCACAGGTAGGCTCTTTACTACCTTATCTCTAACTACGCACAATTAAGAGCTGGGGCTGATCAGCTAGGAATTGGCAGGCAGGCCTTAAGTCTGCAATAGTGGAAGAGGGCAAATAGAGGGAATTCATGGAGTTCTGTAAAAGTTCACTATCTCCTCATCGAAGAAGAAGAAGGAGAAGAAGAGGAGGAGGAGGAGGAGATTGGATTTATACCCCGCCCTTCACTACCCAAAGGAGTCTCAGAGCGGCTTACAAACTCCTTTCCCTTTCCCTCCCCTCTTCCACATACAAATCGACTATATCTTCCTGGACACTGCCAGTTACATACATTCATACAATTTATCTTGTGAATATTCTCCCATTTGTGAGAATGCATGTAGCATAAAATTGATATAATACAACAGTTGTATCTATTTGGAAGTAAGCACTTCTGAATATGCAGCTATTGCAAATATGCAACTAATGCAAGGATGTTACAATTGTTTAATTCAAACTAAATCCCTCAGTTGAAAATATCATGAATGAAAGATTTTCCAAGCTATCAAAGAGGGTGGGTGCCCAATTAATGAGCGCACTCATCCTCTAGTTTCTGATTCTAGATATGGAAACAGTGTCCAATGCTACCTCTTTTTGAAGTTTCTAAAACCATTCAATAAAAAGATAAGGTGGTTTCTCTTGAGAGTGGGTTTATAATGCTTATTACTTTTTATGTCTCGCCAGTTTAATAACTCTTCAACAATATTGGTACTTATGGGACTATATTGCATTACTTTGACCTTTTGATACTGTATGGCATTCTTTTGCACAGAATACAATGTGCTACAGAAAAGTGCTGAACTATTTTTTTTAAGTACATCCTAGCATAATTTCATTCTTTATGCTTATATCATCAAATTTAATTGGGCAAGGGATACTTATTTCATGTTGACAGTCCATTTTGTGCCCAATCAGCTGAATTTATTTTTTCTCCTTATCTTGTACAGTGTGTTTCTTCCAGCTTTGTTATTATTATGCACACTTAAAATCCTGAATCAACCAATTATTTTGGTTTAGTTTTGCCTCATATAAAACTTGCTTCTGATAGCCATCCCAAAAATACTGAACTGTATAAAATGTGAAATTGTTCTTTGAAATACTAAAACTTTCACAGTGTCCCCTGGTGAGGATGTTTCTTTGTAAACTATTGCAACAATTGTGATAAAGAGAAACATTTGATTTACAAGTAGTGAAGCTCAACCAGTTAACCATAATCAATATTCTTCACCTGGGAGAAGGTGAAGGCAAGGCAACAGAACCTTGCCAGCCCAAAAGCCAGTCAGAACAGAAATAAAAATTATTAGAAAAGGCTGAAACACAGGTTGCAATCCAGCCCAAATGAATAGATGGGTTGCAGCTCTTTAAAAATATGGTAAAAGAGGAATTTATAAACAAACAGCCTACCTGCCCTGACTGACCACTTGGGTCAGGTGAGTACAATCCCTAAAGACAATATCACCATTATCCTTAGCACTATTATGGGGAGTGGGGTTTCTTTTCCTGGCAGTCACTTTTTAAGATATGCCATTAATGCCTCTGTAATTTCTCTTTGATTTCTGTTTGTAGTTCTCTGTTACTCCTCTGTCTGCCCTTTTGTAATTTCAACCTTTGCAGGGTTTTTTAGGTTACATACCACAGGGTGGTGCTCTAGCAGGAGAATAGGAAGCTTTGTGAGGACATCTGAGCATCTGCGGGGTTAAATTTTGAAATTGTGCAGAACCTCTCTTCGAGTTTCTGTTTTGATCAAAATGGAACTGATTCAAAACAAACTCCAAATTCCTAAATGGAAGCAAAGAAACAGATTGTTGCATTTCAGAGAGAAATTGGGTAAAGAGAAATTGATATTTCCTTTTACAAATGCTAATTCATAGAATTACAGAATGTTAGAGTTGGAAGGGACCTTGCAGGTCATTTAGTCCAACCCCCTGCACTCTGCAGGATGATAGCCAAAAGATAGCCCTACAACATACCCGAAAGATGGTCATCCAGCTTCCGCTTGAAAACGTCCAGCGAAGGAGCATCCACCACCTCCAGAGGCAGTCTGTTCCACTGCTCAACCACTCTTACAGTTAGGAAGTTTCTTCTGATATTTAGCCGGTGTCACATGAGCTAGACAACCCCTCGTCGCTGTTGCTGGTCCCCTGCTGCTCCAACCGATACACCACTGTGTCCTGCCACCCGAGGAGTGGGGAGGGGGAACCACAGAGGCCTCAGACTGTCAGGATGGGAGGAGGTTACGTCACCACCCTCCACACTCCCTTAGCACACTCAGCCAAGTCTCTCTCACTTCTCCCTTCGGTGCTCCTCCTCAGCCTCCGTTTCTGCTTCCCCTTTTATTCCCACCCCGTGTCACCTGCTACTTCCTGTGGTCTGCCCTCCACCCTCAGTTACGGCCCTGCCCTCCCCTCCTGTACCGGGACGCTGGGCTGTGGTGTGGCTTCCTTCCGGCCTTAGTGTCCCTGCTCATCCCACATCTCTCTTCCTCCAGGCTGCTCTGTGCTGTGGGCAGTCATCTTCCCTCCTCCCGGGTCACCCCCCCTTGAGCTGGCTGTTCCCCAATGGAGGCACTGCCCAGGCACCTCGGGGCCATCTCAGCAGGTTTCGGGGGCTGCGGTGATAGCATGTCAGGTTGGTCCTGGCCTCCAGTAGGTTCCATTGTTGTCAGGGCTGGGGTGGGTGGCAGCGCCGGAGTCGCAAGCGGCGGCAACCAGCCTTGGGGAGGCTCATCCTAGGGACAGCCGGTATCGACTCCCTTGTAATTTCCACCCATTAGATCTAGTCTTGCAATTTGGATCTGCTCCATCTTCTACATGACAGCCCTTCAAATATTTGAAGACTGTAATCATGTCCCCTCTAAGCCTTCTCTTTCCCAACCTAAACATACCCAATTCTTTCAGCCTTTTCTCATAAGACTTGGATTCTAACCCTCTCACCATCCTGGTTGCCCTCTTCAGGACATGATCGAGCTTGTCAACATCCTTCCTCAAGCTTGTTAACATCCTTAGGTCAAAGCTGTTGTCATACAGACTTCCTGCTTTCTCCTTCCACACCCAGTAACAACTCCACCTTCTCACCATAGGCTTTGTTGTGGGGAGGGGGTCATTCAGCCAACTATGATCATTCAGCCAACCTCTCCCTCTGATGATCAGTGCAGAGATCTATGTAAACTGGTTTATTGACATGTAACATGTCCTGTATGGAAGACTAGAATAAAATTCTTTTCTTGGTTACAAGGACTGGTCGGGGTTTTTGCTGCTCTCAGCATACACACTGGGACTGCTCAGCAAAGCTATCATTGAGACAAAAGAGCTAAACTTTACTTGTGTTTTTTCCTTCTATTTCTAGCTTACATAGCACTTCCAAGAGTACTGAGGGCCAAACTTCATGATGCATTCCTACCATGGGGTAGGAATATTTAGGGGGCAGCTCCTGGGAGATTAGAGTTTCAGAGTACATGACATCACATCCTCTACAACCATAGAGATTGAAGAAATTCCTAGAGAATTGCAGAGGATGTGATATCACTTCCAATGGGAGTTTTAGAACATCACTTCCAAGTGATACCATAGGAATCCCTCCAATCACTATGGCAGGGGTCCCTAATGTTTTCCAGTCTGCGTACACCTTTGGAATTCTAATATAAGCAAGCACAAACACCAAATGACTGCTGCAGAAGGTGGAATGAACCACAAAATGGCTCTGCAGGAGGCAGAGACAACCCACTCTGGACCCAGAAGAGTTGAATAACTACTGTCCAGTTCCACATTACCATCTTTGATCAAGATGAATGAGTGGTGGCTCGCCATCTTCAGGAATTCCTGAATGATGCAGATATTTTGAATCCATTCCAATCTAGTTTCAGGTTTGGTTATCTGAATGAAACAGCAGGGGTCAATTCTATTATATTTGGCATTTTGTGTCTTCCTAATAGAAATTCCCATATAGAAGATTGAAGACAATAATTTTCATAAAGACTTTGATATAGTTGCAGAGACACAGAACACTACAAATAGTATTTCATCTCATTTTTACTGTAGTACATTTACCATTATATTGTACACATATTGTGATATTTTCTGCATTTATATTATTTATTTATTTAGTGCATGTATATATATTTCTCTGTGAAGAAGAAGGTATTTGAAATGGAGTGCATATCCGGGATCTTCATTATTGTATAACTCATCAGATTGCATATTGTATATTCCTTGCCAGTGATTATTTGCATTGTATTGCCATACTTTTTTTGATTTTGCTTTACAATATATATTTGACATTTCTTAGTATATTGATTACAACATTGGCTTAGCATCTCATTCCACAGTTCCTTGTTCTTTTTATACATATCCAATCAATTAAAAGTACCAGTCTCAAGCCACTAAAAGAAAGAGTTCAACCTCACAGACCTCTGCCCTGTTTTTTTTAGCACTGAGATTTATTTATTTATTTATTTATTTCATATTTATACCCCGCCCTCCCCAAAGGGCTCAGGGCGGTTTACAGAGGCAAGGCAGACCTCGCCATAATAAAACATAACATACATAATAAATTAAAACATATAACACATCTTAAAATCCTAATTTAAAAAACAAGGTGCTCAGTGACTTCCGTAGTCCAGAGATGACGGATCGTTGGTCCGGAGTTCCAAGGAGACAGCTTAGGGCTTCTTCCATGCAGATGTTTCCTCAGGGCCTCGTCCAACCCATGGCGGTGATGGTATAGTAGGGGCGGCGGCTCCTACTCAAAAGCCTGACGGAAGAGCTCCGTCTTGCAGGCTCTGCGGAACTGGGCAAAATCCAGTGAAGTAGTGTTCTACATGTCCATCAAAGAACACAATTGTGACGTCCTCCTTATAAGGGAGGACTGGTTTCACTTTAAAAGTGTTCTTTTTTATTTTGTTCTACTGGGTATATACGGCTGCCACCAGGAAATTTTAAGGATTTCCAAACCTTTATACTTTTACTTCTGCTCTTACTGGTTAGGTAGACCGAGTTCAAGGCTTACGAGGAACTATGTGGTCCTGAGGAAATATTTCTTTCAGCAGATCTGGTATACTTGAATAAAAGAGGATTTATTGAAATAATTCATAAATAAAAGGGTATAACAATGTAACTATTAATGTGTAAATAATGAACAATTGCTTGGTGTATCACACACAATCTGCTCCCTTACTGACAGGGATCTTTCAGGTAACTTTGTAACACTTTAACTCAAGGTCGTATATGTTCACTGTTTCTCTTCAGGTCATACAGCCTTTCCTATAACTTGTCTTCAATTAAACTTTCATTTATTTTTTCCTATTCTCTCAGCCTTCCTTCGGTTTCTCACTGAATTAACTTATTCCACACAGGACTGCTTCTCACTTCCCTCACACACAGAACTAACTGAACTTCTCAACTGTCAAACCTGTAACTGTAAAACCTGACTGACATACATACCCACCCACTCATTTTCACTTCCAAAACCCCTTCCCCTCTCTGTCAACCACCAATCATACCACACTTCCCTCTCTCAACCACTCTAGTCTATCTATCACAGCCATGCAACCAAACTTTTAAAGAGACACACACACACACAAACAAGAAATCGTTATAACCATGTTGTAGATATCACACAGTCTCAATAAGTTCAGTTGCTATTTATTTCATACATATTAAAATGTGATACTCTAGGGCAGTCCTATTGACCTCCTTACATTCTGAAGTTAATTAAGAATGACAAATAGTGTGTGTGGGGGGTTACCAATCAAAATGAACAAAACAAAACAAACAAACAACTTCCTTTCCCTTCTGGTATGGAATTAATTGGAAGGAGAAATACAAGAAACTAATTTAACCAAATTATAGATAAAAATGTACAGTACCAAATTTTGTTAAATGATTAAAATCACAACAACTCAAAGAAGTATCTTAGTTCAAGTCTCAAATTGGCATCTGGGAAACTGAAATAAACAGAACCACAGGATTTTTAAAAAGGAAAATGCATATATGCTGGTGGTAAATGCAACAGCTACATAGGAAAGAAGAAACTTGATAGACTGCATGGTAGCTATACAGTGTTTCAGTTCATACTATTTCTACCATCTGTTTAAAGACAGAAATCCACATTTTAGCTACATTTATACATTTTTAGAGAGGTAATACACATTTTGCTGTACCTTTAAAATTCATGAACAGTGTGTAAATACATATTAAATATAAAACAGAGAATCATAAAGGTTTTTACTCCAAAGACAGTTTACACACATTAATTCTGTGTGCAAGAATTCCTTTTCAGGTGCTACCTGGCACAGTGAGTATACAACGAATGTGCTACTTGAGATCCTCCCAATACAAGTAAAAAGCAGCAACACATGAAGCCTGCAAGACTTCAGACAATCTGGTGTGCATGTTCTGAAGTTGGAATATAAGCATATTAGCTCTTTGCAGAATATCAATTGATCGAGCCTATTCAAGCATATGCATATCCATTGATCAAGCATACCCCCATTTGCGGCCCTGCAGGGGTGGAGAGAGTCAAGGAAGGTTACAATGGCATAGCCAGTCCAGGTCAAGCATGGAATGCCTGGCCACACAGTCATCTGAGGGGCAGGCAGGCGGCTGCAACAGTGCAAAATCTGTGCCCTCCCCCTCCCCCTCCCAGGGCTCAGCTATGGCCAGGTCTGAATGGGGCTGAGTGGGATGGAATTTAAAGCACCACACTGCCTGCCTGGCTCACCTGGCCATGTAGCTTTTTCCCACCCATCCCTCCTTTCATGTTACTGTCTCGGGGAGATTGCATGAGGGATACAGGGTTGCTATGGGGGAAAGGTAATGCTGTAGGGGTGTGCAGGTAGTGTTCCAGTTTGTGGGTCATTTCAGTTTACTCATCACAGCCTGGGGGGCAGTTGCAGCATGGGGCCAGATCTGTTTTTAGGAAGACCGACCTACATGCCCATTTTATTGTGTATCGGAATCCTCTTAAGAGATCTTGGGGCTTTCAAGGGGCACACCCATCTCAGGGGCTGACAACTGCTTAGTGGCAGTTGTCCTTGTGGAATCCAGCATCCTGACATCCCATGGTTCTCCCCCCCCCACCACCACCTCAGCAGGTGGGCTGGAGTGGGGATGCAGTTCATCAACTGGCAGGAGGATGAGTTGATGCCAGGATCTGTTTGCCCATGCTGTGCCAAGGCTTCTTACAGCTGTAACCAATAAAGCTGTAGCCAATTTTATTCCAAAACTGAAATGTGTGTGTTATTGAACTATTGGTGTAGGAGGGATCCCTCACCATTGCCCTCTCCCTTGGTGCTGGGGCTGCAAATTTGTCCCATAGATTTGGTCAAACATAATGACCAAACAGAATTAAATTATCCTAGTCATGAAGCCCAGACTGTCCATATTATAGTGAGCCATAAATAAAAATCAGAATACAAGTTAGAGCCAGGTCGCTGTTTACTTGGCTTTTTAATGACTATCAAGTAAAAGATGCAGTGGTGGACTATGTAAATGAAGGAGTTTGGCTCTACCAGTAGCTGTTCTCACTGAGTTCTATGAACCATACCAAATAGAGAGCAATTTGGGTCACAAATGCAACAGAAACCTATTATCTTCCCTAGATACTAGCTGTGTAATCTCAAACAGAGTTACACCCTTCTAAACTCATTGAAATCAAGTTTAGGATGGCACTGCAGGAATCCCCACTCAGCTATGGAAATCACTAGGGGATTGTGCAGTAGTCCTAATCTACTCCATGCCTAATCTGCTTCTGTGATGGACTGTTTCTAGTTCCACATCCCAGTTGTCACAGTCCTGATCTCTTGGTGTGTATATAATTTTGTTTCAAATAACAATTTTATTTTATTAAACACAACAAAAATACAAGATTACAAGCTTCGGACAAGAAAAAATACTGTGTAGTATTAACAAACATTATAACTTACATGAAAATGGGGTGAACTACATATGATGAAAAACATCGAAGTATTTCTTGGGAACAGTAAAGTTATTATGTCAGTACAAACATACTCAGTACATCTACTCATACATATATTCATACACACACATACAAATTCCCCAGTATTTTTACAAGAAACAGTAATAACCAAATGATTATATCTTATCTATTTTTCATTTGAAAAAAGAATATTCAACATTTAGTAAATAAGTTCCATAGAGCAAAGTTTAAGTCCAGTGGTACCTTGAAGACCAAAAAAGTTTTATTTGCATTTCTTCACACTGAATCTAGGTTCCATCAAGTTAGTCCTACTAGCCCTTGGATAGTATTTTAATTTAGATAATAGTGCAATAAGCCAAATCTTGTTAAACCACTCACTGATTGATGGTGATTCTGGCTTTTCCCAGTTTATTGCAATAACCATCCTTGCTGCTGTAAATAAACTTTGTACTAATTCCAAATCTGAATTGTCTACATAACCTCTCAAAAAACCCAGAAGAATTAATTTTGGTTCAAAAAGTTTTTCCCTACCCAGCATTTCATTAACATAATTAACCACAGTCTTCCAAAATGTTTCAATCTTAGGGCAAGACCAGAAAATATGGAACACATCTGCAGAGGAACTATTACATGTCCAGACTTATGCTCTGTTGTCCTATATATAAGGCATAATTTATGGTGAGGTTAGAAGAGGAACTGAATCAAGTTGTTAGTTAGGGCTCAGCATGATATACAGAGAAGTAGGGACTGGATAAGGATAGGACTATGGTAGGTAGCCGTCTTTGCATGCTAGATTCAAGTCCTATCTGCATCTAGCAGATAAAGTGTCCTGCATTATGCAGATGAGTCCTTTTTAGGGAAGCTGTAGGTTACAGATGGGTGAAAAGATCAAGGAAGACTCCTGGGGCACTAGCTAACCTTATTTTCAAGGGTAACCAGACTTGTGAAGTCTAGGGATCAAATAGACAAGTTCCACATTTCCAGTATCCCTATCAGTGCAGTGAAGGTAGAAGTGAAGGGATCAGATATCCCAGTGCTTAATGAACCTTCCCATATAAAATTGCTCCATATCTCTCATCTGGAGAAACAGCCCAATCAATTCTGTAACACAGGTATGGTCATGACATTGCAATGATTCTTATGAGAACTGCAGCCCAGTTTAACTGTGAAAACTTGTACACTTTTAGAATGTTTACTTGAAAAAAAAACCAAGCTGCTTGGCCCTTCTACAGAACAGAAAATGAACTCATTATTGGTGTTGTTAAAATAAAAGCTACCTGTGAGTCAAGATAAGGGAGGGGGCAACAAAAGGTTAAACCATCCTCTGAAATCTGGGCTGCCATCCATAGGTCCACACAGTAACTTCAGCATGTAATCCAGCTTTATTAATATCTACATTTTGCTTCATTGACCACTCACCAATATACATTTATTGTGTGCTACCCTCTGCTAGCCAGCCATTTAGAGTTATTACAGGTGGAAGGGTAGATAGAGCACTACAACTTCACAGGACTGCTGTAAATATTGAAGGAAAAAGATTAAAGGGTGAACCCATGGTCAATGCCCTTGGAGAATGGCAGTCTAATAGACTGTGTCTTCTGTTCCAGCCTGCTTTCTTCTTCCAGTATAAATATTCATATTAACTAATTGAATTGAGAAAAGCAACCTTTCTCAAGCTAAGCCAGTCTTGGGTCTGATCAGAGCCTAGATGGGTAGAATCCTATGTAAAGCTGCCTTGAATCCCACAATGGAAAAACAATAGAAGAAGAAATTATAAAAATTAATATTGTACAAAGAGGCTCCAGATTACAAGGCTAGTGGAGACAATGAAAACAATCGCTGGATTTATTGCATTCTAGGGGTACTTGTATTATCTGGACTCTTGTTCTGCCCCCAGTGTTCATTTTCATCATAATTAAATAACTATGATTTTTACAAACAGATAAACTTAACTTCATTTCTTTATTTAATTGCCAGAAAGTCCTCAAAGAGTATAAGAATGGTTTGAAGGTACCTGGTGCAAATCTACTGGTGCAGCTGTGTAGATCTGGCCAGGGGTCATTTCATAGAAAAAAAGGTGCAGGAGCTTATTAGCATAACTTATTTGCATATGCCACACACCCTGACATCACTGGAAATGTGTAAGAAGGCAACCCCCACCGCTTAGGCTCCACTGGACTGTTTTGGATTGCTAGCTATTGGGGGGGGGGATGTGCAGATCTGTCCTCGCAGAGGAGGGAGAGCTTGTACCTGAATAAAACTTGGTCTTAAAGGTGCCACTGGACTGTTTTGGATTGCTAGTTATGGGGGGGAGGGGAATGCACAGATCTGCCCTCACAGAGGAAGGAGAGCTTGTACCTGAAGGCAAGCCGGGAGGGGCTCTGCAACTGACCTGGCTGCTTCTTGTGGCCCGACAGAGGGCTGCTGGGAGCATGGGGTGGGGCTTGTTGCATGTGCCCACCCCCTGGGCTTCTTACTGCCGGAGCTCCGCTCCTGTGCGCTCCTGCAGGAAATGACCCCTGGATCTGGCTCTGAAAGCTGCCTGAAACCACCTAGAATCTCATGCAAGCCACTATGATCTCTTTGGAGGCACTGGAAGCAAATAATTTGCAAAGCTTGTTTTGGACATCTGCTTTCTTTAAAAAAATCTGTGTGAACGTGTTCATTGCCACCGGCTGATGATTATGGTATGTTTTCTCACTGAAGATGCCAAGTTCTCAGTGTGGGTGGGGGAATCGCCCACCAGCAGCTCTTGTTTCCTGCCATCACTCCAGTGGGTGGTGGAAGAAAACATTAAAAATCTCTGTTGGTGTGATGGTATTATATCACTTATGGGGAAAACCAGGATGTTAGGATGTCAATACACTCTAGGAATATCTGGAAACTCTATGGTAGAACATAGAGCTTCTGGTGATTGCTAATGTGGACCATTGCCAGTTCTGGATTTTCCTCAGAAATTATGTAACAACATTTTGCCTATGGCACTCCCCCAACTCCTGCTGGCTGCCAGCCAATGGCTGGTAATCCTATTTCCCACATATATATTCTCCATGTTTGAAAAATCAAATCCATATGAAATGTGGGACTAGGATCTTCATTTTTATTAACAAATATGTAAGAGAAGCCCCCTGTATTGCCACAATCCACACAAGAAAAGAAGAATATGTTTCAGCCAAGAGTAACAGACATCATTTAACCCTTATTCCACATTCTCTGGTTTTGAGACTTTTCACTGGGGGGGGGGAAAGCCTCATAAGTCAAGAATGTTAAATTTACCAGGAAAACTGCACACACAACTTGTCACAAGTCCTGCCCTAGCTATTACCACATGTTACAGTGTGTTAGTACACATACCAGTTCATCTTATGGTTTGAGAAATGGGGGAGGGAATCATGAACTAACCTATGTGTTTGTGCACGCAGAAGTACTACACAAGAGAGTATGTTTGGGATTTATACTTTTCCTGAGAAATGTTAAGGCAGCACACTTTAAAATGTACTGTCAAACACTGTTCTTTTCCCCCCTACCATTTCCACTCACAGCTACCACATTGTGATGGAAGACATCCAAGCCAAACACTCTAACCAGAGCATGCTATAAGACAGATTACTAGGCCTCAGGCTTGGTCACTATAATACTGTTCTATTCTCAATTTATTTTTGTATTCAAAGACCTGGCAATAACCCATATAATACCTGCCATAGAGATTGTGGCACTCATTACGGCAGGGAAATTTTCAAGCCTACAGACAGCCTTGTGTGTGTTTGTCTGTGTGTGTACACACTGATACCAAAAGACAGTGTACTAATAGGAGCAGTTTCTTCACAAGAAGTTACTTGGCTACCTAGGGTTGCCAACTCCAGGATGGGAAATTTCTGAAGATTTATGAGTGGATCCTGGGGAGGATGGGGTATGAGGAATGGAAGGCCCTAATGAGGGTACGACACAAATACAGTCCACTCTCCAAAGCAGCTACAGACAACTGCTACATACAAAAGGTGTCCCCACAACAGCTACTCCCTAACTAACATAACAAAAGAAATGTCTGAGGGGCACTGCATAGGGGCCTATTCTTAAATTCAGTTACTCTGACACTGAAGGCATTTAACATAGGTGCTATTAAGATATCAAAATGGGCCCAAGCATTTGTGATATTTGTTCAGAAGCAGTTTCCAGACTCTCAGTTCACTCTAATGGCTTCTCTCCGTCACTGCTTAGAGGAGTGTTGCAGTCATGTTCTTAGGAGGTGTTCACCAATCCTCTTCTCCTTGTCCTGGTGCTTGTGCTCTTTCTCCCCCTTCATGTTATTTTTTGGTGTCCACCAGTTCTTCCTACTCAGCCAAATGATACGCAAACAGAATGCCAGCCAAATGACCTAGGGTTGCCAAATCCCCCTTGGCCACTGGTGGCCGATGGGTGGTAGAGTTTCCAGAATCAGGTTGGGAAACTCCTAGAGATTTGGGGATGGAGCCAGGGAAGGACAGGGACTTCAGTGGAGTACAATCCCATAGAGTCCACCCTCCAAAAGGTTAAATGCCTTCAGTGCCAGAGCAACTGAATTTGAGAACAGGCCCCTATGTAGCTCCCCTCAGACATTTCTTTTGTTACGTTAGTTAGAGAGTAGCTGTTGTTGGGACACCTTTTGTATGTAGCAGTTGTCTGTAGCTGCTTTGGAGAGTGGGAAGAAGGAGAAGGAGTGGTGGTGTAGTGGTTAAGTGCGCAGACTCTAATCTGGGAGAACGGGTTTGATTCCCCATTCCTCCACTTGCAGCTGCTGGATAACCTTGGGCAAGCCATAGTTCTGTCAGAGCTGTTCTTTCAAGAACAGTTCAGGAAAGAACTCTCTCAGCCCCACCTACTCACAGGGTGTCTGTTGTGGGAAGGGGAAGGGAAAGGAGTTTGTAAGACACTCTGAGACTCCGCGTGAAGGGTGGGGTATAAATCCAATCTCCTCTTCCTCTTATTAGCATCCTTTTTCTCCAGGGGAACTGTTCTCTGTAATTCTGGGGGATCCCAAAGTCCCCCCTAGAGGATGGCATCCCTAGCTCTACCCACCAAGCATCTCCTCCTGCAGCTGCATTTGTAGAGGAACAAATGTATAGTGGCAGTTTTTTCCACTGCCACCACTGCCTCTGCTATTATAGCACTATTATGAAAAGATTGCATCAATTCCTGCTCAAAATTATATAGTGAGTGAGAGTTTAGAATCTCAAACATAAATAACCAATTTATGCATAAGCATGTATATATACATTCTTGCCTATTTGCATTAACTCAAAATGAAAGGCATCTCAGTGAGGGACTCTGACATGAAACATCTGAGTTGCACATGATTAGAATGGCAAAAGTATGAAGTTGGTTTTCCTCATTTCATTCTACAGCATTTATTATGTTTACTGCCTCTGGATTCCATCTTGCTTTAGAAACCACTTGCTGCCAATGTACAAAATAAATTTAATTTTTCTTCCTGAAGGAAAGACAGGCATACTGTTTTATGCCTATGACCCTCAGAAATTTTAGACCTCCAATTTGAAATTACTCATTTTGCATTATTTGCATGAATATGTAGCAACTATGCATACATTTCCTCCCTGTTTAATTAAAAAGGTATGGGTATCTTATATAAAAGTACGTATATATACTTCAAAGGAATGTGGAAGCCAATCATATTTTTATTAGTTTTAACACAACAGAAAAATATTTTAAATATAATTTTCCAATAAGCTTATTAACAGAGATGATCCAACATGGTGTTTTCTTATTATTTGGACCATGTATATTATTACTGTCATCAGTTTCAGTTCATTCTCATTTTTGTTGCTATTGTTGATTAATCATTTGTTTCTTTTATGCCATTGTTACATAATTTATTTTAAATCCACATACAAATTACATTCACAAATGTGTGAACTGCATCCAGTGAATCCATTCCTCCACCAGTAGCACTTTCCCTCTAATACCAGGAGCCTTCTGCTGATGCAAACAATTCCAGCATCACTGCAGAGGGGTTTTTTTGCACCAGAAGAGGTACCAATATCAATAGGACATGTCTGGGGAATACAGTCCAATATTTCTGGAAAGGAACCAATGCAATCAAAAAGAGAATTATATGAATGGGAAATTTTAGTTCCGCCATCAAGCTTATGAAATTTGGACTCATTGTTTCTTGTTTATTAATGGAAATTATTCAACCCTACCAAACCTATATGATGAATTGAGTAGCTGTGGGTGCTTCCTGTTCTGAAAACAAAATGTACCTATTCTCCAAAATTAGTCCATTCTGAGAGAATGGAGCTATCAGTACACTCCAGATTTTATATACTGTGATCAAAATACAAATCCTGGACATGTAGAACTTTAGATCACAAACCAACCTCATGAAAGCACTATTAAGAACCATTGATATTAATGAGATTCATTAGGGCATGTTACTCAATTTTAATCAATGGAATTTGGAAGATTAATGGATTGTGCCCAGTTTTAGCATTAAAGATGATAGACAATCATGCTGTTTAAATCCAGATCACAGCTCCAGAGCATATTAAATACAGTTTCACAGCAAGCAAAATGTTGGCAAAATAAATGAACCTTCCATTTTCACTCAGTAATGTATAAACGATTATTTACCAGTGATGACCAAACACAGAAATACTTACATTCATTATTATCAGTCCATATACCAATTTAAAAGATAAACCATACTGTTTTCCCTCAGAGTTCTGTTCAACATAATATGCAATACAAAAACTTTCAAAGTAGGAAAGGGCTTGTTTTTCTTCTATGCACTCCATTCCTATGCAGAAAGAAGCCCCACTGAGTTTAGCTGGATATATTCCCAGGTATATGCATGGGATTGTATCATGTGACATTTGGAATCCTCTGTTAGTCTTGGTGTCAAAAGAAACCTTCTACCAAGTAAGAAGAGTCTGCAAAGAAAGCCACAGCACTGTGAAACAGCACAAGCTTTGTTGTTGTTCAGTCGCACAGTCCCCGTCTTCTTTGACCTTCCATCTTTCCCAGCATCAGGGTCTTCTCCAGTGAGTGCTCCCTTCTCATTTGGTGGCCAAAATATTTGAGCTTCAGTTTCATTATCTGGCCTTCCAGGGAACAGTCAAGGTTGATTTCTTTTAGGGTTGACTGATTTGATCTTCTTGCAGTCCAAGGGACTCTCAAGAGTCTTCTCCAGCACCATAGTTCAAAAGAATCTATTCTTCGGCGCTCGGCCTTCCTTATAGTCCAACCCTCGCAGCCATACATGACTACTGGGAATACCATTGCTTTGAGTATGCGAACTTTTGTTGGCAGGGCGATGTCTCTACTTTTTATCATGCTGCTTAGGTTCGCCATCGCTTTCCTCCCAAGGAGCAGGTGTCTTTTAATTTCATGTGGTGATCTGGGATCCCAGGAACGTGAAGTTTGTTACTACTTCCACAACTTCCCCTTCTATTTGCCAAGGAATGATGGGGCTGGATGCCATGATCTTAGTTCTTTTGATGCTGAGCTTCAAGCCCAGTTTTGTGCTCTCCTCTTTTACTCTGAGCAAGAGGCTCTTAAGGTCCTCTTCACTTTCTGCCATTAGAGTGGTATCGTCTGCATATCTTAGGTTGTTGATGTTTTCCCCAGCAATCTTAATTCCTGCTTGTTAGTATGCATAAGATCCCAGGTTAAAATCCTCCATGGATCTACTTATCAGACCTGGAAGGTGTCTCAGACACAATTAGGGTTTTTCACCATCAGGAATTGATAAACTTAGACACAAAGCTCCATATTGTCCAAGAAGAGTTTCAGATCAATGAAGTGCTTGTTTTTAAGAAATGGCCCATTATTAATGGATAACATAATGCTCATAAAGTGAGAGGGGGAACCGTGACAACACATATGCACACCTCATGTTACCTGTGAAAAGTTTGCAAATTCCTTCATTTGTTTGCTTCATTATCCACAAATCGTTATTTTTACAATGTTTTCCTTTCTCTTTCCTTTTCTTTGTTTCCTGTACTGTAAAGTTTTCTGTAGACTAAAGGTATATTTATAGTATTTGTGGTAATTGGTAGAGAGTGTGCCTGTTTCAAAATCTTCTAAAACAAAGCTGCATTATTTTAGAGCAGAGCCCATGTAGCCCAGTCATTAAAAGCAAATGTAAAAAAAGCAGTCATTTTGCTTAAAGAATAAATATTGACAGCGTTTGAAATTCATATAAAGTACAAAGGCATAAATTAGCAGATCATCAGCATATAGGCAGCCACATGAGGTAAGAAAAACAGATTGTGGAAAAATGTGAACCCCAAAAGTTGGTGGATGCACACTTGGTAAAGAGTAATTAATGGTTATTATTAATATCAAGTTGGTCTCAGTGGACTTCTAACTTCCAGTATGCGTTCAGTGTAAAAATTGTTTTATCCATGCCTGTAGAAGGGGAAAAGAGCAAGAGTCCAGTAGCACCTTAAAGTCTAACAAAATATGTGGCAGGGTATGAGCTTTCATGAGTCACTGCTCACTTCTTCAGACTAACACGAATACCCATCTTGATCTGTCTCTGTAGAAGGAGAGGCATATTTTTGAAATGTATAAATTTATAAATGTGATATGATTAAGTGGCTTTAAATACAAAGACTTTTAATGTATGCCTATAGGGAAAAATGATACTTCTAATCAATTCCACTGAATAACCCTTGATACAATATTTTGTAAAAGGATAATTTTATGTTTGCTCTGGAAAAAGCATTCATCATTTTAGAAACCTTCCAACTCTTTCACCCACACTCAGTTCTGTATAGTGCAGTCCTCTGCCTGCCCATTTACTCAGAGGTACAGAAGTAGAATGATGGCTAGGTACTTGAACTATCAATCACAGCACATATGTGAAGCTGTTCCAATATGCATTACTTTGTCCTTATGTTTGTTGATTTTTGTGTACTATTTTGTTCTTACTCAGGAGAGATTCTTTTAACAGTCATCATAGTCTCTGATTACTGTACAATAAAATATTTGATATCATCATCTAACCACTCATTTCAAACTTTTTATGAGGGTATTAAAAATGCCACTCCAACAACAACAACAAGAGCCTCAGTGTAAATGAGATGCTGAGGGAAATGCTAATATTTAAATGGTGTACTGTGGAAATTCAAAAGATAATAGGCAAACGCACCTGGCTTCTGAAAATCAATGTAACAGCAAAGACAGAAAGCTGGCAAAACAGTGACACAAATGTGAATCAGAGTGTTGTTTTTGGCTCTTCCATTTCCTGTTAATAATCCAATTCAATCAACTCACCCCAAAACTCATCCAGACTTTGGTTTATATTCTCAAGAACTTAACACTGAATTCGTACAGTAAAAGACTTACCTAGTCATAAATATTTTAGTTGCTGCTCTGTTTAATCTCAAACTAAAATGATCAAGAAAAGTAGGATTTGGACAGGGAAGCTTTGACAAGAAGTGTAGAAAGTGGCAATGGTTTCTCTCTGTGGGTGGCCCTCTCCTTCTCATGCAGTCCTCTCATTCTAGATAAGGGCTTCTGCCTTTGGATAAAAAACAGGCCCAGGCTAACTGTGTCCATTAAAGATTACCAAGATAGTTGTCTTCACTTGAGTTGTATTAACTTTGCTGTCATGGCCAGTTTTAACATCTGTACCTCACCACTTGTAAGTTTCGGCTAACGATCTTATGCATACGTACCAGGAAACAAATCTCACTGCAATCAGTGGAACCTACTTCTGAGTAAATGTTTCTAGCCTTGCAGTGTGTAATGATTTGTAATTAAGAAAATGTGCACATGCTTTCACTTTATCATCAGTCATGGTGGAAATCCAAAAAGTTAAAAAGTAATTTTACACACACACACTTAAATCAGTTCAACCCCAAAGGTATGATTGTCCAGCTTCCTTGAACATACTTAGCGGTATGAAAGTTAAATTAAACAGACTAACTTAAAAAGAAAGCACCAGATGTTGTACCATTTCTAATGGCTAAGGGAGTGTGAATCAATGCATAGCTGGGAGTTCAGGGAACCGTTGAACTTTCCAAGGAAAAGTGGAATATAGGGGTAAAAATTAAGAAATGAAACCATGGGAGATACCCTGGTTTGGCAAGAAATAGACTTCTTTCAGGCACCTAAATTTGGACAGGGTTCGCTTGTTGCTACCTTAGGCTAACAACTGCATTGCATAAGTGTTTAGAAGGCAGTTTTAAATGGAATTACACCCCTTTAAACTCTGATCTGGATAGCTCAGCCTACCCTGAGGTCATCAGATCTTGGAAGCTAAAGCAGGGTGAGCCCTGGTTAGTATTTGGATTGGAGACCACCAAGGAATACCAGGGTCCCTATACAGAGGCAGGCAATGGCAAACCATCCCTGCACATCTCTTTTCTTGAAAACCCTACAGGGTCACGATACGTCAGCTGTGACTTCATGGCAAAATAATAATAATTGACTTCAGTGGATTTAGAAGGGTTTGCTCTGTTAAGGATTGCTCTGTTAAGGGGGTTTCCAGTGACCATGAGCCTGTGCGGTCAAGACTGAAGCAGCCTCCACGTCTGAGCTCCTAAAAACATCAAAATAAGATTAATACTCTAAAGATAACAGTCGTTGGTTGAGAGGAATGGGGAAGCTGAGAGGAGCAAAAGGAGGGGAAGGAAATCCCAAAGAACCTCAGCAAACAGAGAGAATAATGTAAACTTTGGAGGAAGAGTCCCCCCCTCCATTGGAAGCAGATACAGATGAAGAAGGAACATCCTAAACAGGCAAAAGAAAACGCAAGGATTCAATAACAAAAAAAGATATCCAAGCTATGTTTACAGAGATGAAAAAAGAACTAAAGGAAATCATCACCCCAATTCATCAAAAGCTCGACACCATGAATCGGAATATAACTGACTTGAAAGAGAAAACAGACAAGGCACTGACTGAGGCACCCAACAATATGAAAGCAATAGAAGAACTAAAGACTTTTGAATCATGGAGTAAAAGCAAAATTATACTCCTGGACGTTAAAGCCCGTGAAAGGCAAATCAAACTTAGAGGAATTTCCCCAGACTTCGCAATGGACAAAGACCTCATGGGTTCTTTAAATGAATGGCTCCAAACTCTGCTTCAACTTCTGGCTCCACTGATTAGCCAAGCATACCATTTGAATCCACCGCAATCTGGCTCCCCTGCTTTGATCCTTGATATAGTGACAACTAATTGACATCAAAGCAAAGAAGATCGTGCTAGAAGCTGCCAGGAAGAGTAATGGGCTTCAACTGCAATATTTTGTAAAATGATTCCACCAGGCTTTTATATAGGGGCCGCCACTATCATTACCACCACCATCAATGGTGGAGATAACAACAGGGTTAGGGGCGGTCTCTGGAAGATCTGCCACAATCTTGCAGGACAATATCACCCCAATGAAATGACTGATACCATTTTCGGAGACCATCTTGTTTGTATGGAGCACTTTATTCTTGTTTTTGTTGTTATTTAATGGTTTTACTGTTTTATCCTGTTTTTATGTATGGGCTTGTGCCCTCTTGTAAGCCGCCCTGAGCCCACTCGTGGGGAAGGCGGGGTAAAAATGTTAACAATAAAATAAATAAATAAATATATCAAGATTTACCGTATGCGATTTTAACAGCTCAGCGGAACCTGAAACAAATTGCACAATGTTTAGTAGAAAGAGATATTTGCTATCGCTTGCTCCCATTAGGACATCTTTCAGTAATTCATCAAGGCAAAGTCTTCACTGCTCATGATGTTAAATCTGGAAAAGATATGCTAAGAGCTTTAGAAAAAGAAGCTATATAATAAAACTCAATAGAGATGTGACCTAAAGAACTATACAAGAACTCTCAAGATCTTCTGATGACTATAAAGAAATAGGAAATTAATCTTTTAGAGCCCTCAGAGAGAGAAAAGTAAGATTAAAATGTATATGATCTGAGCAGGGTGGGCAAGGCATTCGGGAGGAACTCCTCCACTACCTCCCATAGGGCAGGGTCTCAGGGAAAGACCCCCTTCGGAGCTTTCCGAAGCCCCAAAGCGAGGTGACAACCTCCATGAACTCCACTATGAAGAAATAGATATTGTTTTAAATGATAGTAATTAAAGATTATAAAACTTAGGAAATAGAATATTATGAAAAACAGGTTGAGATTCATGGTAGAACCCTAACCAAAATAAAATAATAATTATTAGTTATCTGTTTATTAAATGTTGTATTATTTATCTAGGAGTTCAAGGAGATGATAGTAATTGTTTAACAAGCAATCACTGGCAGTGCATAAGAAAACTTATTTATTTATTCAAATTTATAGCCCACCCTCCCCGCAAACGGGCTCAGGGCGACTCACAAATAGGGCAACATGTGCCAATAGTTACCGGTAAAACACAAATAGGGCAAAATATGACAATAGTTAATCAATAAAACAAGATAAAACCAACATTTAAAACAGCATAAAGTGCTCCAGATGTTTTGAGAGATCTTCAATCACAAGATGGTATCCTGGGGACGGTAGTCCCAATTCCATGGCATCCCGGGAATGTTAGACTCAATTCAGTGGTATGGTTCCACGTGATATTATAAATATCTTATCACAGGGCCATCACAAACCCTGATATTATCTAATCCAATTGGTGGTGGTGGTGCAACAACGATTGTGTGGTGATGGTAATATTAGTGATGGTATGGTGGTGGGGTAGTGTGATGGTGGTGGTGGCTCCTACTCAAAAGCCTGGCGGAAGAGCTCTGTCTTACAGGCCCTGCGGAACTGCACAAGGTCCCGCAGGGCCCAGATCTCCTCTGGGAGCTCATTCCACCAGGTAGGAGCCGCCACCGAAAAGGCCCTGGCCCTGGTTACAGCAAACCTGGCCTCTTTGGGGCCTGGTATCATTAGGAGGTGTTAAGACCCTGACCGTTGTGCCCTTGGGGGAACATATGGGGAGAGGTGGTCCCTTAGGTATGTCGGACCCTGGCCATATAGGGCTTTAAAGGTGAAAATCAGTACTTTGAAGCGAATCATATATGTGTGTGTGTGTATTCAATATAAGTGACGCTGTTCATTTGGAAAAATATTATATAGGAGTCCTAAGTACATACACAATTTTACGATAATGAAATCTATATAACAAACCTAGGCTCTGATCACACCAGCGAAGAGCTGCGGGCGGGAAGTGAGGCTGTTTGCCTCGGGGTGAACTGACGCACGTTTGCGCGATCAGACTTCTGCCTGCCTGCCCCACAGTTCCAGATACTACTAACCTTTCCCCGGTGCCTTTTTGCGACGCTCCTGCGGCACAACAAGACGCCCCACCAACGACTCCCGGATGCTGGACAGATGTGTCCATCTGATCGCGTCCCTTTAATCCATGGGGGAATCACATGTCTGTCACAGCTTCTGGTACATATGATCACAGCCCTGTATTCCCAAAATAGCATACTGAAAAATATAGCTTTTGAGAACTTGATTTATTATTAATTTGAGCAACATTTTATTTGTTAATATTTTATTTGGTAAATTTTCCAGACATTTATCTGCAGGTTCACTAGACCTGTACATTCAGCCAAACATCTGCAGTGAACCTCTGTATAACTATACATATTTGTAGGTGTATAGCCAGCTGCTTATGATCAAAACTCAGAATTTTGGTGGCAAACTCAGAATTTTGGATGGGGCTTCACATCAGAGGATGGGGTAGTGGGTACAGTCCCAATATATATGATTTGGAGCAAGACGGGGATGGCAAAGGATGAGATGGTTAGACAGTGTCATAGATGCAATGAACATGAAATTGAGCAAACTTCAGAGGACGGTGGAAGACAGGAAGGCCTGGCATGATCTGGTCCATGGGGTTGCGAAGAGTCGGACTCGATTGTGTGACTGAACAACAACAAAACCCTTTATAATCCATTTTGGCTGTTGAGACATAATTTAACTAATTCTCAGCAATTTTGAGTCTTTAACAGAACTAAAACAGAAATATTTCCTACACATCTCTCCCAACCGACTACCTTCCAAATCAAGAATTCCTATGATTATAAATGGGTCTCTACATTTGGGCATCACTTGGGTCTCAAAATTCCCCTTGATCTAAATGATTTATTTAAACATAATTTCCTGGACTTATATCTTTTGATGCTGTCCCTCTTTAAGCATCAGAATAACCTACAATATTCCAGACTAGAGAAAACTAATTTGGTTAAATCTTTTTTCTCTCTTTAGAACTTTACCAACTCCTTTCCCAAACACTTTTCTTAAGAAAGTTTGGCAATCTTTTAATGACTTTATATGGAACACCAAAAAACAAACAGACCCTAGAATTAGTTTTAAAACTCTGAGTAAGCCTAAGAATCAGGGAGGAATTAGTTTACCTGGATTTAAAATTATATCAGGATGCATCACTGTCCGGATTCAGAGTAGTTCACATATGCATGCTCTTACACAACCTTACAGGAGTTGTCGTTTATTGCCTCCCTCCATTCACATTGGTCAAAAATTGTGGGGGTTTTTGTACACTTTAAAAACGGTAAAACTAATAAAGGAATGCCAGTTCATGAAGACTGTCTGCTCCCACTGAGGAGGGGGCAACTAGGCACAAAGACAGTGGAAACTGAACAATCTGTCCTCGAAAAGGATGTCACTTAAATAATCCATAATAGGGAGAGGGATGTGGTTTTCTCCTACTGCACATGTACAAAAGCGGATGCACACTGCAAACATAAGCTAGAAATGAAACCAATCTTACCAAGACTCCAGTGCAATCAAAAAGCTGCTCAACTCAGTGTTCAAGCTGGATGAAAAACAGGAACATTAGGATGAAGCAATCCTAGGCTCAACTCATGCATAAATCATGGCATTTGAACAAGGCATCATGACTGCCACAAACATCTCAGCTACTTCAAGGACATTGATATGCATGCCTTTTTCAGCTGTTTTCACTTAAGACAGTTAAATAGAAAGACTGCAGAAAGAACTACATTCCCTCAATAAATCTTATTCAGATCAAGATCTGAATAACGATAATGAGTTGAATCCAGACAACTATTTTGCTCACTCTCACCCAGTTCTTATCCTTATTACAACTCATGGTTTTGGTCTCTGCAGGTACCATAATCCCAAACATAGGCTTTTATGGTCGTCAAAGAGATCACTTCCACACAGTAGAAAAGCTGGTTGTATCCAGACCAATGAGTGGGACAATATTTCTAGCTACAGCAAATCAATCTACCATGGAACTACTACAGAATCAGAAGAAGAAGAGATTGGATTTATACCCCACCCTTCACTTGGAGTCTCAGGGCAGTTTAAGAACATAAGAACATAGGAGAAGCCAGTGTTGTATAAGGCCAATGGCCCATCCAATCCAACACTCTGTCATACAGTGACCAAAAATACCAGGTGCCATGAGGAGGTCCATCAGTGGTGCTTAAAAACTCCTTTCCCTTCCCTCAGTGGGGCTGAGAGAGCTCTGACAGAAGCAGCTCTTTTCAAGAACAGAACTAGAAACAGGAAACCAGCCAGGGAGGCAGTGGGGCCCTTGGACGACCAAGGGGTAAAAGGAGTATTGAAGGATGATAGGGAAATGGCTGAGAAGCTAAATGCATTTTTTGCTCAGACAAGAAACAGTATAAAGCTTCTGATAAAATTCCTCACTGAAGGTTACTAAAGGAAATTACTGGTCATAATAAATAAATAAATAAATAAATTACTGGTCATAATAAATAAATAATATGTAACTGATTATAGGCACATAAAATAGCATTATCAGTGTGATGCAATATTTCCTTTACATCAGACGAGTGTACTACTACTACTGAAATCCTAAACAGAGTTATGCCCTTCTAAGTCTATTGAAATCAAGCTTAGGACTGCACTGTCAATCACCTTGTCCCTGTGCAACAAATATAACATCAGTATACGGACGTATGCTAATATAATAATACTGCTCTACCTGTAACATAGTACGCCACTTTCGATTTGTGCTGGCAATACACGAATAGGACTAGAGACTAACATGGATAGAGCTGAGATTATGGTAGAAGCAAAGCAGGTCTAATTTGCCATCAGACGCTTGGTCAGGTTCAGTTGCACATCTGAGATGAAGCACCATTGTGCTGATAAAATAGGTGGCACAAGTAAAAATCCTCCAGCTAGAATCAGTGGAGAATTCCAGGCAACTGCCCTATACTTTCTCCCCAGCAGCCTGCACATTAAAGGACAGGATTCCAATTTGGTAGCAGGACAAACAGTAAAGGTAAAGGTAAAGGTTCCCTTGCTCGAAAGCCAGTCGAATCCGACTCTAGGGTTGCGGTGCTCATCTCCATTTCAAAGCTGAAAAGCCAGCGCTGCCCGAAGACATTTCCGTGGTCATGTGGCCGGCATGACTAAACACCAAGGCGCACGGAATGCTGTTACCTTCCCACCGAAGTGGTACCTATTTATCTACTTGCAATTTCTTGCTTTCGAACTGTTAGGTTGGCAGGAGCTGGAACTAGAGACGGGAGCTCACTCCGTCATGCGGCACATTCGGGTCTCAAACTGCTGAACTACCAACCTTCCACAGCCTGCAGTTCAACATCTTAACCACTTGAGCCACTGCAGCTCCAGGACAAGCAGTACCTGAGACTTAACCAGGGACTATGGCATACATCTCAAGGTCCAAGGCATTGAATTGTTTTATTTTAGAAATGAGAAAACTAAATGGAAAGCTTGATAGAGACTGATTAATGCTCTTGCATAACTCCCATTCATTACAGTCGGGCTTACAGAAGAGACCTTCCTGATGGATTGTTCCCCATACCATTAATGAGTCATACAGTGTAAGCAATCACTTGTTCTAGAATGGAACAGAAGAGTCAGAAGCAGTATTTATATAATAGAGTGGAAACTCTTTTATTAATAGAGCTGTCTTTGCCAAATGGAAAGTCCTCTTTTGAAGGCTGTTTACAATCTTTTCCAAAGCTACTTAATGCTGTTTTTTTATCATGTCTAGAATTACACAGCTTTTGCTAAATGGAAAGTCTGATTTTAAATATTGGGTTTAAAAAAAAAAACCAAAAAAACCCCTCTGACATATATTTATTATCCAGCATCTTCTGTTCACTGAAGTGTCTTTTTAAAAATCAAGTGTTTCAGTATAACAAAACTGGAAGAAACATGCAGCTAAACATAAAATAACCAGAAACTTGTAATCTTACTAAACACAACATTTGGTGCTGATTTAAGACACCACCACCCCAATTCTGAATCTCCTCAGAACTGGGCTGTGCTATGAGGCAATGCTCTTGTTCAAGCTACTTTTCTCATTAGCCTCCCTCCCTCCTGTCAAAAGGTCATCCAACCCAGCCTGGGGTAAATAACTTTTGCCAAGAGGGCAATAAATAAAACTTACAAAATATTGAGGTGCACCTGCACAAACCTAAGAACATAAGAACATAAGAGATGCCAATGTTGGATCAGGCCAAAGGACCATCCAGCCCAACACTCTGTATCACACAGTGGCCAGAAATATCAGTGCCATCAGGAGGTCCACCAGTGGGGCCAGGACATTAGAAGCCATCCCACTGTTGACCCCCCCCCAAGCACCAAGATGACAGAGCATCACTTGCCCCAGAGTCCCTATCTATACCTTGTGGCTAAACTGATAGGCTCTCAGTGACTGTCACCAATCCTTGGTTCCAGTCCTCCAGCCAGAAGCCAAAGGATAAACTCCTGACCTTCCTGGGATTGACTTGGAAGTCTTCCCTGCAAGGTAGACTCATAGCAGGAATTCCACAAAAGCTAAATAAAGTGCTAGGTGAACTGCCAGTTTAGGCACTAGATTCAAATTGAAGGCTGTGAAGACAGCCATAATTAATATTTATATTTTTTATTAAGGAACAGAAAAATTACTCTGAGAAGAATATAACTAAAGATTTATAGGCTAATTAAACACTTTAAGACATTGGTTCACAAGTTACAAGGTATTACTCATTCTTACTTGTGGGTTCCAAAGGAACTCTCTCCAGAATCAGCAAAATCAGTGATATTTGGCTTCAGCAAGCAGTCCAATATGGCCAAAAGTGAGCCAGAGTATGCCAATATGTCTTGGTAGCAAGTACTCATTCTCCAAGCTAAATAATAGGTTTGAAGATAGTTCCTTTATTGCTAAGGGTCTAAAGTGTTGCTAGGCCTTTGCACCAATTGGGGCCCTCAGCAATCACCTATAGCCAAATGAATGAGCCAATCATTGGCCAGATGACCTAATCATGTTTCTAACCATGTGAGAACAGAGATGAGTCTATCTGCAGCCAGACCAAAATGGTTTCCCACAGGTGCTTAATTGAATGGAATGTTAATTGGGAGACAGTACCAGGCAGACTTCTAGCACAGCTGTCTTACCTCCCATTTGCAAGGTCCATGTGTTCCTTTCTCAGCAAGGCAGTTTAAGTCTCCAAGAAAACAAACCAAAACAGGCCGCAGAAGCCTGAACCAGACTTTTAAGTCAAAACTCCATTTTGAATGAACCAAAAATCCATGACACCTCTTCCTACTACCAAGTCATACCCTTTCTCTGATCATTTGAGATCTAATAGTAATGGCTCCTTAGAAGTTTATAAGTGAAAGTAGAATGGCTGAGTAGGCCTGAAGGGTATCCAACTGGTAGAATTCTTAATAGCCACATATAAATCCCTGTGGACAGAACTACCCCTGACAGGAATCATTGTTTGACCACCAAGACTACAACACACTCTTAGTGCAAACAGACAAGCCAGACAAAGGTAGAGCAACCTGTCTTATGAATAGACCTGCTTAGGATTGGTCTCTTTGCAGCTCATGAAGGATTCCAGCTGTAAATTCTTGAAATTTCCTGCTGATGCTAGGAATCGGAAGCACTGCATTGTCATAGTTTTGTAATGACATCACAGGTAGATTCCCGCAGTGTATAATCACTGACTGGTTCCATCACAGCTATGCTATGGAGACTTATACAATTGCAAGTTATTCCCTCCATCCTGTTTATCATCTACATGAAACAGTTGTGTGAGATCATCTGGAATCAATAAAGTGAGTTGTAAGTATACATATCACATTCAGCTCTATTTTTCTTTTTCAAAGTTTTGTAATTAGATGCCTGAGAGTCAAAAACTGGTTGGATGAAGGTGAATACACAGGAACATAACTGCTCTTTGAGTGCATTGCTGACTTTTACAGCTGCCACACAGTCACTGCCCATTAAACTATTTGATCTTACAAGGTTAATATAACTTTATAATACTTTAAGATGCCATTCAAATGACCAAGTGGCATGTATTTGCTATAAGTGTTAGTGATTTTTCACTAGTTCACATTCAGCTGTGCTCACAGCATGGGAAGCATCTGAACATCTTGTCATGGCCGCAAACTGAAATTAGGTGATGCTGAAATTAGGTTCTTGATGCTGAGCAGTATATAGTTTATGCCCAGGAAAAAAGTGAATAATCACTAGTGTTTCTGAGACTTACTGATCAATTACTAGTCAGTTTGATGTTGCTCTTCCAACATTTCAAATGCATACATATTGAGTTCCTGTACAACTGGTGGTCAGTTTATATCAGACCAGAGGAGCACTATATTTGCATTAGAACTTCTGCACTATCAGGAACTTCTGGATCAAGCTACTATTAGACCCAACCAGCCATGTATGAGTGCCAATGACCCCCCCCCCTTTTAAATAGTTGGTGCACGGATGTGAATGAAAGACAATTATGGAGTCAATTACCTGTATCAAGGCATGTGAACCAAGCAACTTCTATGTGGTTACAATAAGTTTAGCCATTCAGCACAAATGATGAACACAAGGAATGGCACTGCTGAAAATGGATTTCAAATATGGTTTTTACTAATCCAGCAGAGGACCTTCCTTTATCCAAAGAAGAAAGAACTCATAGGTGATGTCACAACACTATTGATATACACATTTAGTAACATGTAAAAGACAGAATGACCTGCACATTCATGAAATCCTGTCACAAGATTTGCCAGTATAAAAATGTTGATATTTTAAGTACTATAAAACACAAAGTCACCATTTCATGATGATATTTGATTATATTAAATTAAAATTAAAGCTAGTTTTCTTGGTCCATAAGTAAGACCTAAATCTAAAACCATCTCGCAGGGTGCAAGGCTACAGAGTAAAATTTTTTAAAGTGACCTTTAAAAATCTAATATAGATTGGAAGAATTTAAAATAATCAAAAATATGAAAATGGTCCCAGACACTAAAAGTATCCTTTACCAGACCTAAATTCATGTTCTCTAAAACTCTTCTTCAGGCTGTTGTGAGCAGGAAAGACTGATGCTGGGTATCATGGAAAGCCCACGTCTGCATATTTCAACCATTTTAAGGGCATTTTTAACATTTAAATTAAGATTTAAAATATGAAATAACCAATAGTTTCAAGTGCCTTTTAGACACACAAGACATTGGACTGCATCATGGACAAAAGGTTCCTGGAGTTGATTCGGTTGTGAATTTTTCACTTGTTGGGATTTCACTTTCATTTGTTGCATGTAAATTCTTCCCAATGGTTGTATGAATATACAGTGTCTTTTGTTCCTTTTTTTTGGTTGCTTTTTGCATGTGTATTACAGCATCACTTTACAGTTTGGTTTACACAGAGTAATATACATGGTTATCAGATACTATACAATCAAAAGCTTTCCTACAGTTTAGATTAGACTGTCCCTGCAGATATGAGTCTCGGTATCAAAGAGAAGTCTTTATAACAAACAAGTCTTTATAACTTTGTTTGGTTGAAAGAAGCATCTGGTCCTTGAACAGTTTAATTGGTGAACATCAGACCCTCCATACTGAGGATGGGAGCCTTTTTGTGAGCATTTTAAAAAGGCTTTTCTTTTAAAAACATATATTTTACTTCAATTTCATATGTACATAGAATGCTGGCGTATTTCAAAAGAGTGCTCCATTTATTCTCAAGACCAGAATGCGTTGACACATTATAATAGCGAATTTCACTCTATGGGATTAATAGCAAACATAACGAGGGTGGGATGGGACCCTGTAGCAAATAAAAAAATAGTTCATGCCAGGCTTCCCAAATACTTACCGTGATTCGGCGGGGGACATAAACGTCTACACAGGATCATTCCCGCAGGGACAACAGATGCGCCACACCATGCTGTTGCCAGGAAGTGATGCTGGGCAATGCTCTGGCAATGGGGCTGGAAACTCGATGGTACCATCGAGTTTTCAGTCCCATTGCCAGAGCATCGCCCATCATCATTTCCTGGTGACGGCATGGTGCGTTACAGGGAGGAATGGTCCAGCCAAGGAGCATGTTTCCCCCACCAGATCGTGGTAAGTACTTGGGAACCCTAGTTCATGCAGTAAGACCCATTAGGCAAAAATATGGGTGCCTGTGTGATTCTGAGGCTTAGTGTAAAGCTATCTATCTTACAGAGAGTAACTTATCTACCAGGAGCACTTTACAGTGATTAAGAAGTACCTGACATCCTTTCTGCTAACTGAAAAATTAATACAAAACATGATGTATTTGTCTTGGGGTCAAAATGTACTTCCCCTCCGGATCAGGGCCTTTAGTGGTAAAGCAGCAAACTGTCAGAATTGCCTGGATAGACCTTCCCTAGCAAGAGGAAAGCCAAACAGAGGCTCCGATCATACACAGAAGTTGCCGCGGGATACTCACAGATGCCAGGCGGATTTAACGGGCGTGATCACACCAGCACATCTGGCAAGCATCGCACACCCATTGGCAACCCATCACATCCCGCCAAAGATCCGTAGTTCAAAGCTACTGCAGAAACACAAGTATTATCCGCTTGCGACAGGCCACAGACGGACGTCTTCCATCTGATCACTCCAGGGCTGCATGAAGCGCGCCGGAAATGTGTGTCGACAAAATGCTACCCCCGATTCCCTGTCGTCGCATCTGATCGCGTTTGGCCGGGTCAGAAGTGCGGCGGAGCAAAAAGCCATGCCTCCCCCCCATGTTCTCTGGCCAGTGTGATCGGGACCAGAGTCATTTATTTTAAATATGAGACAGATACATTCTGCCTCATTTTCCCTGGGACAAGGAAACAGGGCTGGCTGAACCAATAAGCAGGGAGAATGTAAGCAGGGCTTGGAGTGGAGGCAAAAACAACACAATGATATATGGCGGCTGAGTAGTAAACATTCTTATGTGTCCAGGTGGTCAGCTGTGCTGGTCTCAAGCAGTAGAATGAATTTAAAGTCTTAAAGGTGACACTGGACTCTAAATTTGTTCTATTCGTATGTGTGAAATTTGTGCATTCTTTATGTTCCAGTCATGAAAGGATTAGGTGGAACAGAAGGGGTGTGATCCAATAGTGATCCAATAGTTCCACTGGTGGCCACATTGCTTGTATAACCCTCTACTGAATGTAGCCCTAGGCCCAAAGTTGCTCTAACTGAAGCATGCATTATAAAACAAAATGCTTGTAGCTTCAATCCTAATTTGGATGGTTATTTAAGTAGAACAAATAAAGGAAAGAACAGTATTGATTTACAAGTAGGGAATGAATTTTGCCTACTAGTCTTTCTTTTAATGTTGATGGAAACACTTAAATTATTCTAGAGTCAGTGTCAATTACCAGGCTTAGGAAGAAGCTCCACAACACTGTTAATAAGCAAAATGTCCAAGTGTAGTAAATAATGTTTATCTGAAAATGAAGGGATGCTTAGAGGGGAAGGGTTGCTTTTGCCTCCCTTATTCAGGCCCTAACAGGGTTGTCATGAATATGGTGGTATTTGCTTTATCAAAGGATGTCTCTATGTGATGCATCCTTTGTCTTTTCTGGTTTCCCTCCTCAGTATGAGACAATGAGGGGAAAATATACAGGCATACAAATACACAATCAGTTAAATTATGGTAATTAATCAACAGAAGTCCCAGATCATGAAAATAAATAGAAGGGAGGACCGTGGACACAGAATGACAGAATTAAAATGTAATAGATACTTAATAGATAATGTAGAGTAAGAACTGGGGTAAAATTTCCTCTTAGAGAAGGTAAAGGAAGCTTGGCACCTGCACAAAAAACATTAGGTCACAATAAAACCAGTGGTCATTGGCTCCTACCCCCCCCGGCCACCTTTTATTAGATCTATATCCCCATCCACAGGATCCTCCTAGTTTACTTTGCTTTTGTTTGGTCTCTATTAAGGAGTGAATCCTGGTGTACTCTTGCTTTGTATTATGTTACAGTACGATTTCTGCTTCCCTGTGTATATGAACGGCACGGAGAAAGAGAGGAAAAACTCCCTAGTATATGGTATTTCAACATACGCAGGATATCCCAGGAATTCTGTTCATCTCAAAGTTTCTGACACTATGCCAAGGGTTCTGTGGTCACCTTGAACTTTGAACCAGTTGCATGGATGATAAAGACTTTGCAAAACTGCAATTAACACCCATACTTACATTGTGCACAGTGCCTCCTTTGTGTTATACACCTCATATATTGCTGTAACAATTCACATACAATTCTGAATCAACAGCTTTTCCATCTGTGCAGTGACAGCATTCACCATGGCAGCTTTAATGGCCTGCTTGGATTAGTATACCTCAGGATCTTCATAAGTAGGTCATAAACTATTTGAAATAAACTTTGTCAGAGCATGTGTTCTGCTTTTTGTGCCTATGCAGTTACCTATTTCAACATCCTTCAGCATGCTCAGAATCAACTGGCTCCAACTAAAGTTCCCAGGTGCCAGTGCAGTAATGAGGATGATGGGGAGGGGGCATTAGTCTCATTGGTTGACCATCTGCTAGGCATGCAGAAGGTCCCAGGTTCAATCTGTGGCATCCCCAGTAGAAGAAAAAAATCAGGTCACTGGTAATGTGAGACCTCTGTCTGAGATCCTGAAGAATTGCTGCGAGTTTGAGCCTTGGTGGACCAATGATCTGATTCAGTATAAGGACGTTTCAGTGTTTATGGAGCATCTCCGCCATACAGTAAGTGAATGCAAAGAGTAATGTCGAATGTACATATAGAATCACACTGGCTTGTATCCTGCCAAAATTAGTCTAGATTTTTTTCGATTTTTTATTAGTTTGGCCTAAGTTTTGTTGAATTCTAAATGACCACTAAAATGTATAAAAATGATACATTTTGAATTACCACCAGATATACCTCCTGTATTACAACAGTAGCTTATGTTTTTAGATACAGATAATTTGGTTTCAGAAAAATACGGCTACCAATAATGATAGGGAGGTTTGTCAACATGATCTAGAGATAACTGCATGCAAAAATGAGTGTTTGATACCAAAGGCAGCCAGCCATTCAGGGCCAACAGCAGAGGCAGATTGCTATTAGCATGCCATACTACAGAGAGTGAGCTCCTCTAGCTTCCTGAGCATACACCAGACCAAATTTATGTTTGTGAAGACCTGATCTTTGGATCATCCCCTTTTCTGCATATAGACCAATCCAGTGGGAGTGCCCCAGTTTAGAAAATAAGTTCTGGGTACGTAAAACTTCATAAGCTGATCTTTGGGTATTTACCATACAAAAATGCATCACTCCTTTCTCATAAGTAAATCAAATATTTCAGAATTCAATTTAATTATATCAAAGATATTCAAATTGATTGCTAATTCTTCTAAAGTTTATAGGAATACTATTTGGTCAATCAAAGACTGGAGTACAGGTTTGACCTTCATGCATACCAATTTTTAGAACAATCTTTATCCAGACACCAACATAATGTCTTTAATGTCAGAGAACAGTATATTTAGACATTTATCTAGAACCAGATTTTTAATGTTTTTTGTGTACAACGGCAAGGCAGCTTTTTATATTTGCATCTGGTCCAGCAAACCATAATTCTGTAAATTCTCCAGTAAAGCTTTTATCTTGTCTTCTAAAAATACTCTGACCACTTTCAAAGACTGGAGAACAAAAATTCTCCCTTCAAATTCCAGGCACTATATTCAGCAGGATGTAGAAGAGCAAAATGGAGTCCTTTTTGAGGCACTGACCTTTGATGTCTGTATGAGATTTCCTGCAAATCAGACTACCACAGCCAAGTGTCATTTCTGGTCCACATTCTGTAAAATAATAGCACTTAGATGAGAAAGAATTTCCCCTTTCTTCTCTAGTCTGAGTGCTGTGATGAACCAGCTGCCTGAAAACCCTCATAGAACAAATTTATCATATTGATGGACAGCCATTTATTTCATGATTTTAGCTAAACCACAAAATGGGTAAACTATATTTGAAAATACCTTGTGAAAACAGAGTTTTCCTGGTCTTCTTGTTTGCTAGCACATTAATGTTGCAAATAACAACAACAACATTATAGCTCCTCTTTCTTACCACCTAGTATAATTCCCAAAGCAAACCTATTCAGTGCTTGCTGCACTTGAATAAAATAATAAAATATAAGGTAGCACAGAATACAGAATTAGGAACATTATTAAAATCATAAAGAAAGAACAAAGTAGGTATCTGAAAGGAATAATTTATAGATTGTGAGGTTGACCATAACAAATAAATAATCATCTGCCAATTTCAGTAAGGATGCACAACTTTTACTATAAAATATGATTTCCAAATATGACCACCAGGGACAATATAGACAAAGTGGAAATTGAACAAATTGGAGTGGAGTGGCTAGAGAGGCAGCAGAAATCATGGTGGATGGCTGCAGACATAACCCAGAAGGAACAGGGCAACAATTGATTTGGTTGCACAGCTGTATGAAAGAACCTCAAAGTGAGCTGAGAATATCCATAAAGCTTTTTCGTTGCTTAAAACCAGGGTGGAGAGAATGAGCCAACAGGATACACCATCCTTGAAGAAGGTCTATCAGATGGATCTCATCAGTTGCACACATCTATAACGTAATGCTTGTACCCAAATGAGTTTAAAAGGCAGAATTTACCAGTCTAATATTGGCCTCCACAGTCCAAGAGCAGAGGCCTATCAGTTTCAGTTTCTTGGCTAGCCTCTTTGTAATAAATATAGGCTTGGTATATAATGAAAACCAGATGAATGGTTCTCGAACTACAGATGTCTTCTTTTTCTTGTGATTCTAGCTAAGATTGTTCTTACTCTCCATAATCTCTCACAGCTGCCAAAAATCCATCTTATCTTTGCGTGAGGTGAAATTTCCATTAGCAGCTATTATGGTAGCAAGGGTCAAACATCCAATGTCAGAGGAGCTGCTAAAAAAGAAAACACAGGCAATGAAAGAAAGTTTCTTCAGAGACTGAGGTGGGGTTTAAATTATTATACCAAATGAGTTTATGCACAAAAATGTATTGATAGTTTTGCTGACCTACCAATGGAGGGTGGAACAAAAGGCACACTCTTTGACTAATTGGAAAGAAACATTAATGTTTTAAATTAATATACAGTTTTTAGTATTTTAGCCTGGGAGTTTCATCTGCTTTTTATGTGACATGCCTTGAATGAAGAAAATTTTGAATGTACACAGTATTCACAGTTCCAGTCTTGGTTCTGTTGATATTTCCAAGCCATAATCATAACAAGTATTTAAAAGGGGGGAGTGACTGCAGATTTTTTCATTCATTTTATGGGAAGCAGAAGAACAAAGGAAAAAATATTTCAAATCCAAATTGAAAAAAAATCTTAGTCCAATGTGTAGTGATGGTAGAAAGTGGCATCAAGTCAAAGCCAATTTATGGTGACCTCATAGGGTTTCCAAGGCAAAAGACTTTCAGAGATTGTTTGCCATTGCCTGGTTCTGTGTAACAATTCTGGATTTCCTTGGAAGTTTCCCATCAAAGTTCTAACCAGGGTCAACCCTGCTTAGCTTCTGAGATCTGATGAGATCAGGCTAGTCTGGGTCATCCAGGTCAGGGCAGAGATGTAATAGCTAGTGGTAAAACCATGTTAAAATAGACATCCACATTATGAATTTTATCTAAAAAGCTAATTATTTACCAGTGTGGGCACACTGTCAGTACAGTCATGATTGGTGAGAAGAGATGGACTTGTCAGGGATGCTGTGGTAATTAATAGTAATACTTTAATATCTCTTGTTTTGGTAGCATTGTTCTGTTTTCTGCTGAGCTTCTGGGAATGCATAGGCTCTAAGTTTACCAGGTATCCACTGGAGGTGGGAGATCATTTGCCACAGCTCTTGTGGACAACTGCCACTCTAGCAGCTAGCAGGAGAAAAATTAAGAAAAAAATTTATTATCAGTGCGATGGCATTACATCACTACCGGAACAAACTTTAGTTTCTGGTAATGCCTAGAGGGGCATGACTCCACTTCCAGGTTGTCTGCCATTGCACTGACAGTGCCCCCCCTGTGTCCCTGCTCCCCAGATGTCCACCAGTTGCCAACCACTGGCTGACAACCCTAATAGGGTTATCATTACTTTATGCCCCATTTCTGTTCACTTTCCAGCTCTCAGTTGACCTAGCCATGCAATCTATGTCATGGTAATCTTGAGACTTTGTTGTTCAGTCGCACAGTCAAGTCCAACTCTCCGCAACCCCATGGACCACATCACGCCAGGCCCTCCTGTCTTCCATCGTGTTCCGGAGTTTGCTTAATTTCCTGTTCGTTACCTCGATAACACTGTCTAACCATCTCATCCTTTGCCATCCCCTTCTTCTTTGACCTTCAATCTTTCCCAGCATCAGGGTCTTCTACAGTGAGTGCTATCTTCTCATTTGGTGACCAAAGTATTTAAGCTTCAGCTTCAGTATCTGGCCTTCCAGGGAACAGTCAGGGCTGATTTCTTTTAGGATTGACTTATTTGATCTTCTTGCAGTCCAGGGGACTCTCAAGAGTCTTCTCCAGCACCATAGTCTTTAGACTTGAGACTAGACTACTGTATTGTGCCACATGTGGGGTTGGCCTTAAAGACAACACAAAAGCCACTTTTGGTGCAGAACACAGCAGCCAATTTGCTTCTGTGTTCACTTTAGTGTTCCAGTGTTAATGTTTAAAGCTCTTCACAACCTTCATGTCTACAGGACTTCCTCCATTCACTTAGGTCAATGTGAACTGTTGTTTCTTGAGCTCATGATTTCTTGAGACTACACCTGTCCTGTGGAATAGGTTTTGTGACAATGTGAAGAGGGAGGGCCCCAATCTTGCACAAATTTCAGAGGCTCTGTAGGTATGCTTTTAGCAGCTCAAGAGTGGAAGTTGTGATATTTCTATTGATGTGTGTTTTTGTTTTAAATTTGCTTTTAAAATTGATGTAAGCTTCTTTGGGTCTCATTTATTGGGGGAAATTGTAGTATCTAAATATTTTCAATAAATAAATAAATAAAATACAGTAACAAAACCAGCCTGTCCAAACAGCTACTGAATGAATTTTTAAATATGAGCATCACTTGTAGTAAATTCAAAATAAAATGATTGCCTCGTATAGAACAACAAAAGGGAACATCAACCACTGTTTTTGCCTTGGCAGCAGCATCTAGACCAAGAGCACAGTAGACAAACATTAAAATGTTTAGTTATTCTATTTCATTTCTTACTATATTGTTTGATGGGGTGTCTAGAATTAGCTGCTCCTTTTCCTTAATCCTTGACTGAATTTACAGTGCAATCCTACAAATACTTTCTTGAGAGTAAGCTCCATTAAATAGACCTGAGCAGGATTCTGACTAGACCTGCTTAAGCTTAGTAACTAGGGCATCTGGTAGCTCATGTGGTCTTCCATTTACCTACCCACAGCAGTCCCTTTTTCTCACCCCCATGAAAATTGAGGACATGGACAAACAATAGCCTCCATGTAGTAACACTGCAATGATTTCCCCTGGTCTCTGTGGTAAAGGCCATAGAGACTAGAGAGGCATCCTAGAGCATCACCTAAAAGTCACACCACAACTTTCCCAAATTTTACCCACCCAGATATTTACTGAGGCAGCCTTGGGAGCCCTGAATAAGAATGCATCCCGTTCATCTCATGACACCCATGTTCCTTGCTTCAGATAAACCCATAAACATCTGAGGTACCTGATTTGAAGGCTCTTTGGGAACAAGCTTATTTATATACTACAGCTTTTGTTGCCTTACAGGTTCACTTTTGAGGACCAGTGCATTCATAATAAATTACTGTCTGCAGTATTTATTTATGATATTTTTATCCTGCTTTCAGGTTCAGAACTTTCAAGGAATGCCTCTTCATAGTAAATTGTGTTTTTAATTTATCCTGTGAAGTAAGGCATTTTCTCTGTGCCACCATAAACAGAGAAAAAGAGAAAAAGAAAGAAGCTGCAGAGACCTGGAGAAAATCCAGATACACATCATGAACTACTGCACACAATCAGCTTGTTTCTCAGACACAGATGCCATAAGAAGAAATGTAAAATGATCTCAAACAGTGGCTACTTCATGAACAGTAGCTCTGAGCTTTCTAAGGCTCTTTATCCACTGCAGAACATAAGAACACAAGATAAGCCAATGTTGGATCAGGTCAATGGCCCATCCAGTCCAACACTCTGTCACACAGTGGCATCAGGAGGTCCACCAGTGGGGCCAGGACACTAGAAGCCCTCCCATCTAACTCCATCTAAAGTAAGCAAATCTGCCTGGATAGGAACTGCCCCACCTCTCCCAATTGGCTGTAATGCACAGGGCAGGCCCCTTCCAGAGCCACCACCCTTTCATGTCTTCCTTTCTTGAGAGATGGGAGCAGGGAAAATAGCCCCAACATCCAAACAAGACATTGTTCTGCTCAGGGGTCTTGTTGTAGAAAAAGAGCTGCCGGAACTCATTAGCATAACTCATTAGCATAACTTATTTGCATATGCCACGCCCCCTGACATCACCGGAAGTGACAGAAGGCCACACCCCCTGACATCACCGGAAGTGTGTCAGAAGGCCCGGCTACTTACCCTCCTGCTTCATCCTCATTCCCAAACGGAATGAGGATCGAAGCAGAGGGCGGGGTAAAGAAGGGGGCGGGGCTTCACCACGTGACCGCCCCGCCCCCTAGAGGTTCTCTTCCGGAGCTCCGTACCTGAGAGCTCCCCCCCGACTAGAGCCCTGGTTCTGCTGTTTTTAAAGCTTTGCACAATTTATTCCACAAAAACTTACTATATGTATTTTGCATTTTCATCTAACTAGAAGAGCTCAAGATTTAACAGTGCAAATATTTATCTCTGTCGCAATATTTAAACAGCCACAGTTATATCCTAAGCATGCCCTTTGCCACCATGGCGAGCCATACGCCAAAGGCACAGCATCTGCCTATTGCTGCCAGTAATATAGTAAATGCTATATTTATAAATTTTAAAAACTACATTCATATTTATAAGTCAGAAATGCTTAATTTTCTCAATTATATCTTCAGCAATGGTAAGTGTTAAGTAGATTCTACTTCCAAAATGCAATTTGTGGCTTGTATTTTACAACTAACAAAGCGTCCCAAACAGAACATTTTGATCTTTCAGTTACAACTAGAGACATTTTCAGGAAACTATCATTTTACATGTTCTCATAAAGTTGGAAAATGTCTGTTTTCATTTCATTCCTGTAGCAAAAGACGAACAATAGTTGCTATTTGGTTTTCCCGTGTACATTTATTGGGCTGATAAAGACTGCAAGATGTAGTGAAAGAGACCATTGGTTCATTTTACTCTGGCAATAATAAGAGTGCATAGCCTATTTTAAGAGCCTAAATAAAGCCAGGAGAAAATAATTGGTGTATCCTGATATAACCACTACACACACACACACACATTTCCTCACTCTCTCTCTTTTTACCAGTACCTTCCAGACTTAAAGCCAACCCTGGTTTTTTTACTAGACAACTGTTATTAATTTTCCCCCTCTTATTTTTAGGGTTACAGCAAATTTTCATTGGAAACACAGGAACTTTGGTAATGGAAGTGAACAAATAAACTTTTTTGGTACCACAAAGATACACTTTAAATAAAGGTAAATTGAGACAGTGTGCTCGACCAAGCTATCATGTTCCTTCATAATTCAAGAAATAAATGCCTCAGAGAGTATGCAGTGGTGTGAGCAGTGGCTATACTAAAATTCAAATAAGCCAGCTGACACTCTTGTAGTCACTTGAAAAGATCATGCCTAACCACAGAAATCTGCTCCATCTCTCCTGTTCTATTTTCCATTTGGTAACAGTCCACAGGGCTCATGAAAGTACTTGATGCTTTTTTTTCAAATTGCTGGCTATAAATTTGATTTTAAAAATTATGAAAAGATTTCTGTCTAGCCTGCAGAGTTGAAGGGAAGGTCATAGCATGCCAGAAGCCCTCTACAAATGACTTTGATTATACCTTTTTATACCATTTTTCTGGTGCTACAGAAAGTAGTGTTTTTAAAAAAGAGGAAACATTAAGCTACGGATTAATGTTAGAAGCAGAAAATAACCCCTTCAATTAAACCTTAACTTTTAGCCTTAACTTTTTTACTTTAAAAAATTCATTATCTAAATGAACATGAAAGAAGTCTGCCAGCTCCAAATCACTTATGAGAGCATACATGTACTTATGCTGATCTAGTGATATGGTGTCTATAGAACTACAATAACTTAAGTACAGCTGCACATGTTTAAATTGAACATCAATGCCAATTAATTTTCTGCTTCATTTTTAATCCCATTATTTCAAAGTTATGGAAATGTCTGGCTGCCAATTAAATTCATACTGAAGCCACAAAATTGAAAAGGAATGCCTCAAGACATACCTGAATTTTATCATGGCCAAAGGGAATGAATGTAGTCATCCATGTGGAAGGCTGCTTATGTATGTGGATTGGTGTTAATCCATTCACTTTAATTAAGGTTGAATCAGACTCCAGGGCATAAACACACATACTCTGTGTGCAAGGGAGTGTGCATGTTGCTGGACTTCCTTCACTGAAATGAATGGAGAAGCACAATGCCCACAGGTGGTTATGTTTATATAAGTGGAAAACAGATCTATGCACACAAGGGAGTGTGCATGTTGCTGGATTTCCTTCACTGAAATGAATGGAGAAGCACAAATAAAGTTTCACTTGGACATTAAAAAATCCCACATCCACAAGACAGAAAAAGATGGATAGCCATGTTTGTCTGTAGTAGTAGAAAACAACAAGAGTCCAGTAGCACCTTAAAGACTAACACATTTTTTTGCAGGGTATGAGCCTTCGTGAGTCACTGCTCACTTCTTCAGATACAATTAGGCTGAGTTCAGACTGGCAGTTTGAAGTGGGAGGGAGTCGTGGCAAAAAAGTCCCGGAACAAACTGCTCCAGGTTTTCCCAGTCACACTGCACCGACAGATGCAGGAGCATACCGGGGAGGAGGTTCACACTGTTGGCCCGCCCCCCGCGGAGGCATGGCTGTAAGGCGCAGCTTTCTTTTTGGTAATCTGGATATATGCACGTGTACGTGTAAGTGCACAAGAAAAAATACGTCTTTTGGTGTTCACACTTTGTTGGTGCGGGATGGACGCGGGATAATCGTGCTTTCCAGGGTTTGATACCACTTTCACCTGGTATCTTTTAAACTCGGGAGGGAAGCCTTACTGGACGGGTTGAGTACTGCTGGGGAACACTGGACAGATGTGCCCATGTGAATGGCCCCTGTAATCTATTTGTGAAATGTTTCTGAAACGTGCTAAACTGCCAGCCTGAACTCGGCCTTAGAATGTCTATCTGTCCTTATATTTTACAGAGTGGAGTGATTTCAGATGGCAACTGACAATAGCAGGCAAATGACAATAGCATGCTTGATTGGATTAGGTGTGATATGCAGAGGCATAGTAAGCATAGAGAAATCAGCATTAGTAATGAGACAGGAAACCTAGGTGTTGATAGGAGGATGCATTTTCTTGAGCTTCATTATTGGTTGCAATTCAGCGGTCCCTCATCTAATTACGGTTGCCAGGTCCTCTTGCCATCATGGTGGGGGATTTGGGGCGTGTGTGTTCCAGGCATGGGTGGGACATCTTGTGTGACGTCCTCAATGCAATGACATCACCTGAAAGTGACATCATTGTGTTGACAACATTGCACACAACACTGGTTCTTGGGCAAAACTCTACGGGATTTTTTTGGCTTCAAAACCATAGAGTTTGTGTCAAAACCAAAGCATCACCATGTGATGTCCCCAGTGTGATGACATCACCTCCAAGTGACATCATCACATCAGGGACATTGCATAACAACTTCTCTGTTTGGAGGTGGGGTTTCCCCCACAAGCCAGCTGGCCACTGGATCAAAGCCCCCCAAAGTGGGAGAACACCTGCTGGGATCTGGGGGCTGGTAACCCTACTTCTAATCTCTCTTTAATATTCCTTTGTAAGAGAACTGCTACTCTTAGGTCAACAACTGAATGTCCTGGGAGGTTAAAATGTCCTCCCACTGTTTTTTGAATGTTGTGGTTTCTAATATCAGACTTATGTCCATTTATTCTTTGTCATAAGGACTGGCCTGTGTGTCCAATGTAGAGGGTGGAAGGGCACTGCTGACACCTGATGGTATAAATCACATTCCGTCCAAGAGGATGCATTGTCTTGAGCTCATTATCAGTTGCAATTCTGCAGTCACTCTTTTTAATCTCACTTACATCAGCAACTGCATGTTGTACCAGAAACAGAAACTGTACCAGAGCATCTTGTACCAGAAACAGAAACTGACCAAGGAAAAGCTCAATGAACTTGACTCCTCAGCCACTTCTGCACTGTCACTTTTGTCACTTTCCCCCCCTATTGCTTCAGGTCCCTCCCCCCTTTTTCACATGTGTTTTGCTCCCTCTGGGACTACTAGAGAAAGCAAAACACATTGGGGGGAGGACCCTGAAGCAATAGGGACAAATAAGTGACAAAAATGACAGTGTGGAAGTGGAGTCAACCTTCTTCCAAGGAATTTCATAACAGCAGACAAGGCATCTACAATATATAACTAACTTCTTTACAAAAGCAGAAAGACAAAAACTTTTCAACCTTTTACAGGCCAGAACTAGCAATATTAACCTTTCCAACATACTCTCCGTTTAGCAAAGGAACCTGTCCTTTCAAGAGGATTATCCTTCTGCCCCACTAAATCCACACAGACAATACAGCTCTCTTCAGACCTGGCGGTCTTTTTCTGATGTCTATATTTAAAGGAATACTTTCACAGAACAGAACAAGGGATGAGCATGAACTGGGAAAATGCAGTTTGTGGTATGTGTCATGCCTGGTTCACAAACCACAAACCATCATGAACTTTTAGGGGCCAAATGAACCAGTTCAGTTTGTGAGGTTCATGGTTCACTAGAATGCTCCCCCCCAGCATATCACACCTCATCCAATCAAGCATGCTATTGGCATTTGCCTGCCATTGTCATTCAGCATCTGAATTCATTCCACTCTCCAAGTTATAAGGACAGATGGACTCAAATTACAACTGTATCTGAAGAAGTCAGTAGTGATTAATGAAAGCTCATACCCTGCCACAGATTTGATTGATCTTTAAGGTGCTACTGGACTTTTGGTCTTTTCTATAACATCCACAAGAAATCACTAAATCGGGGTGGGGGACTGGCTACAAGACAATATTTCAGTCAGAATTTAGATGGGTTAACTTAGACCATCAAGGGTACATTCAATGCAGCAGATTTTAAGAGTTGGCTGATGGTTACTAAGAGGTACTCTAGAACAGATTTCATGGACAGCTTATATCTCTTTTATCAATCTATGTGGTCCATCTTGAAGTCATTGCTTTTCTTTATGAAGGCATCTTCATTTTACCTCCATCTGCTTTTAAGACAAATGATATTTTTGGCAGGGAATGGGACTGTTTGGTCTTATCCATTTATCATAGGTATATATGTTTTACCATTTCATGCAGCAACATATACCATTACACAAAAATTATAACAAAATATCCTCTTCTGTGAGTGGAGACTGATCTCCAACTTCAGGTAAATCATTTGATATTGTCTTCTTTACTAACTGTTATATGTAAAGATGAGAACAATACCAAATGAACAATGGAGCTATCTGTGTTGGACAGTGAACAAAGTGATTTGTGCTTCTTTGTTTTTCCAAAGCAAGCAGTAGAAGATAATCACTACCATGTTCTGTAAGGTCAGTGCATAGCTTGATAGCCTATTAATCTTGTCCATTATTGATATATGTTTCACATGCATCTTGTATTGCAGTTTTGAAAGCCAGGACTCCAAATCATTTGCTTGTCAGACAAAGTGGGGGACCTTTAATTCACAGTCATACATTTTTATTTTAGCATGCTAGAAGGGATGGAGGCAACAAATTCAGCAGCCAGCAAATATTTGTCCCACAGGGCCCCCCAAGGGACATGATCTTATCACCAACATTGTTGCTGACACGAATGACAAGAACGAGCTCTCAAATATAGAACACCTAAATGTTTTCCACAGGTATGGTTCTCTCCGTGCCTGCACTTGTATTCCTCTGCTGCTTTCTTTCATTTCCACAGATATTTTTGCAATCCCAGGAACAAAAACGCAGTTTGTCCCCGTTGCTCCACAGCATCAGACTTACCTGTTTTGTGGAATTCTCATGCTGCGCCACAAGGGGGGGGCAACTGTGCTTTTGTTCTTGGGAGAGATAAATCATCTGCAGACCCCAGGGAAAGTCATGGATGAACAGAAGAACAGGCAGGAGGAAACTTGATACCATGGAAAAGGTTCTAGTCTCACCAAATGTCCTAGGGGTCATGGAGAAAACCACTGAAAAATTAGTCTTCAATCTGAAAGGTATGGTAGTGAACATCTTCCTTTATTGAAGAAACCATATTAATTGGTCTACAAAGTGGAAGGCAACAAACCATCTAGCTGCCCTCCTAAACTTAGCGCCATCAACAATTGATATTATCAAACTAGTAAGGGCTTTCAGGATCTCTATGCTGTTAGTGTTTTCTATTAATATTTTGCTCAAACAGAATGCCATTGATTATGTTTTCATATGCTGCAGACTTCAACAATTGTGAGATTAGACTTCAAAGACATTTTAGAAACAGCATACTTCAGAGATTAGATTTACAAATCCCAAAGAACAGAATTAAATCACCCCAAACAGCCACTGTATTGTGAGCAAGAACCAGCTGTTAATAATGGACCAAGCAGTGCCATTAAATCTGCCAAAACCAATGACAGCATCTTCAATAGCAAAATATCAACTATCACCCAATGCCAACTGTGTACAGGACAAGGCAGCAGCTGACCTAGGCTGGCCCAAAGAAGAGATTGAAACAAACCTTTTACCTTCCTTTGAAAATCTGTTGGAACAGGAACAAGACTCATTGATAAACAGACTAGACTGTCTAGTATCTACCTGAAAGAGCCTAAAGCACCCATCATCCATTAAGCCCCAACTAGAAAGTCCACATTCTGCCACTTTTAGGCTGTGATCACACACACTAAATAATCCACTTTCAATCCACTTTTGAATTGGATTTTTCCAGTTCACACAGTGAAAATCCAGTTGGAAAGTGCATTTAAAGTGGATTGAAAGTGGATTATTTAGTGTGTATCAACGCAGTCTTAGATTCCTTAATGGAACTCAGAAAATGCATCAGAAAACTGACCACCTTTAGAACCAACAGTCATCATAAAAAGAAAAACACCAAATTGAATTGTTATCCCCTCAAATGACCCTACACATAGTACGATATTTGAAGAAATATCAACAGAGGTTAATACTAAAATGTCAAATCAGGCAAAGATGGGGAATAAATCAAAATGTTTGCTACTTGACCAGTATAAATTGGACACATACAAATTTCTGGAAATTGATTCTTGGAATGTGGCCAGTTGGAATCAGTGCTCAAACCAGGATTCTTTCTTATTCCATCAGATACATCATAAAGCATGATGTAGAATGGGATATAATCAAAACTCTCAGAATTTATGAGGAAGGTGGCATTTGTCATATTTGTGTAACCTGGGCACAAACACGACACATTTTGGTGTAGTGGTTAGGAGCATGGACTCTAATCTGGGAGAACTGGGTTTGAATCCCCACTCCTTCACATGCTTCTGCTTAGTGACCTTGGGTCAGTGACAGATTTCTCAGAGCTGTTCTCTCAAGAGCAGTTCTCAAAAGAGCTCTCTCAGCCCCACCTACCTCACAGGGTGTCTGTTGTGGGGATGGGAAGAGAAAGGAGATTGTAAACCACTCCTTCAGGCATTGAAGGGTGGGGTATAAATCCAATCTCATCTTCTTCTGCAATAATTTTAATGCAAAGTTGTATTCATATTTTACTCTTGCTTTGATTATATATTTCTCCTGATTTTTGACTGAAAACTTGAATTAAAACAACAGCTATAATACAAATTATTTTAAAATACAAATATTCCAAGGATGGGGGATTCTCAACTGGATCTGGATCCAGGTCTCCTAAATGGTTGTCAGGCAGCTTCCTTTTCAATGTCAATAACCTTAGGGGGCCTAAAATAATGTATCAGAAAATCAAGACTGTTTGATTTACTGATCTGCTGCTTTATCCAATTAGCAAGCATCCTCTTGTGTGTCTTGGCCTCTCATCCACCAAGGACATGGCTTATTTGGCAAAATATCTGGCCAAGAGTTGGACTTCTTCTTTCCTAAGGTAATCACATGATGCAACCAAAAGATTAACTCGGCAGACCAATTACAGTTGGTGGCCATTTGAGAGCACAACTATGCCAGAAAGCATATGATGAAAACACAAAAACTAAACTTATTTTTACAGAATCCAATCCATACTTTTTGTTCATACATTCAGTTCTGATCCATGCAATGGTCACCTTGAGATTGGACTACTGCAATGCTCTCTACGTGGGGCTGCCCTTGGCACATCTCCAGAAGCTGCAGCTGGTGCAAAATGCAACAGTCAGGCTGTTGATGGGTCTCCCTATGCGAGAGCATATCCAGTCTGGGCTGAAGGCATTGCACTGACTGCCAATAGCATACCAGATTCGCTTCAAGGTGCTGGTTTTGACCTTTAAAGCCTTTTATGGTCAGGGACCTGCCTACCCGAGGGATCACCTTTACCCACACGTTCCCCAGAGAGCACTATGGTCAGGGTCACAAAATCGTCTGAGCCCCCCTAAGGATGCCAGGCGGGTATCCACCAGGACCAGGGCCTTTTCTGTGGCAGCTCCAACTTACTGAAATGAGCTTCCGGACGAGATCAGGTCCCTATGGGACCTTTTGCAGTTCCACAAGGCCAAAAAACAGAGCTCTTTCACCAGGCATTTAGGTAAGGAGCTGTGCTATCAACTATGCCCTGTGCCAATTCTATTTCCAGCCTGAGCCCACCAATAGTGGAGGTACGGCTGAATGCACTTTGCCACCATTATACCGCCATCGTTTTGTTAACGGTTTTAACAACTTTTGTGTATTTTATATTGATATAAATAACAATAAATAATATTGTTGTGTTATTTATTGTTTCTTATGTAAGCTGCCCTGAACCTGCTTCAGCGGGGAGGGTGGGGCAAAAATCAAATAAATAAATGTAATCACAAATATTGGGGGAAGCAAAAAGAAATATTAATACATTGAAATTTAAATAATAATAATAACTACTACTACTACTACTACTACCTTGCCAAATAAGCATATACTAATCAAAAGTCCTAGGATCAGGTTTAACTGTCAGCACTGAAAAAAAATTAATCTCACATTATTATGATAAATCAGTCCACTATCATTATTAATAGATGTGACATTATTGCTCAGTAACCCACTGACCTAGTTTCAGTGTAACATCTATCAAAGTAGGCATATAATGAAGTCTAAAGATAAATGAGAGAAATTATCTGGCCTACAGTGCCAGACCGAGTAGAGCTAATCCACTGTGAATTATAGCTATGTTGTCAATCAGCTAAGGATTAAACAGATGTAGAATGATAATATCTTAGTACTTCCTCCAACACTATAATCAGTTTTCAGTCCTTAATGTTCATCCTCTTCTCTTTTGGCCATCTTTCATCAGCAAGAGGGGAAATAAAATAAGTGGAAGTGATCAACAGCTAGCATTCCAAATAGCACTCACAAAATGTCTCATATTATACCTGAATAAATAGAAAGTTTAATCAAAAGGTCATATGTTCAGGTAGATTTTCCTTATACAAGGGATGCACCTACTTAATATGATTTTATGGGAATACTAGCAGCTGAAGGACTGACTGCTCTCAAAGACTGTCCATCCATAGTAAAATAGCTGCACTCAATTGCATTGTTTTGATTCTGACTCAGTGAATTTGTGATACAAACTTTTGGTGTCCTTGGAGAGACTGTGGATCAGTGCTTGGAATGCAGAAGGTTCCAGGGTCAGTCCCCAGCATCTCCAATGAAAAAGGATCAGGCATTATGTGATGTGAAAGACACTATATAAGACACTGTGGAACCACTGCCAGTCTGAGTGGATAATACGGACCTTGATGGACTGATGGGCTGATTCAGTATAAGGCAGCTTCATGTGTGCTTATGTGTGTTCATGATGATTAAGTGTCAAACTACATGTTACATTGGGGATCTGCAATTAGAACCCTAATGAAGGTGGAGAGATTTAAATCAAGGGATACTCTTTTCTTGGCTCAATTTTCCTGATATGTATTTACTTATTCATTTATTTTATGTATGTATGTATGTACATATGAATTTTATGTTGCTCATTTGGGCATTTTCTACCAGAATAAAACCATTAAGAAGTCCGCTGGTATAGATTTCCAATTAATCATAGAGTTGTTTGACTTCAAATATTTATTTCAATAATATGTATTTCTGAGATTTTTTTTGCCTGGAATAGTAATTGCCCCAAAGAATTACCATGTAACAATGAAATATTATTAACTGATGACTCAAGTTTCTTTTAAAATTTATTTGCACGGTATTCTAGACCCACAGTTCTCCTAACTATATGCTTTGTCTATCACAGGACTGTTCATGGTGACACCTTCATACTGTATATCCCTATCTATGTAAATAGGAGTACAGTTCTGTAATTTAAGTGTAGAGGAAATGAATAGTTGTGAAAAGTGGACTTCAAAGTTGAAAGGAAAATGTAATCTGTCCTTTGCAGTGAAGCTAATTTCTTTCTAGTGATTTCCTGTTCATCCTCTAATACATTGGCAAGGATGATTAATCCAAATCCCAAGAAACCATGGAAACATTCTGAGTATTCTTAAGAAGGACAGAGAGGTTTTTAATGTTGCGTTTCATGGGCATTTGAGCCCTGCAAAACATTGGTGAATCATGTTGCAAGTATTTATCACTCAAACCCCTACTATTGCAATGAGTAGCTCACTAGATGGAAACTCAAATACGGGTTTGACAGTTTTTGTATAACAAAAAGAGAGAGAAACTGACTTGTTCCTGTAGGATATGAAAACAAAGCAGCTGGGGAGCTAGAGCACTGAAATAAGTAAATAAAAATCCATATAGCAAATCCAGCTATTTTATTTGTCTTTTCTTATTTCTCTTCTCATCTAGATCATAGCACTTTGTTAAAAGAGAAATTCAAGTGACATACTAATATTTTGGCATGCACAAAAAGAAATGACAGAGTATATTCCCCCCTTTTCGATTTTGACACTACATCCAAGTGCTTATGAAGTGTTAATTAGGCTTTGCTGTATTAGCAGGTTTTTTTTAAAAAAATGCTTTGCTGGTTTCCCAGCAGGTGTTTTCCATTTCATGCACTTAAAGGATATTTTTTACAGCTGACTAAAAAGGTATCTAACTCATTTACAGAGTTTTAATCACTTGTATTATTTCTGAAAGTTTTATGTCATCTGGACAAAACTGATAAATATACAAGTATCGTATATAGACAAAACTGATAAATATACAAGTATTACCTACCAAGGCATAAGCCTTGGTAGGTAATACTTGTGCACCTGGAAATCAGGCAAATGTCTGTGCATGTATAACTTTTTTGTGGCTTAAAATAGTCTGTTTAGCATTAGTTGATGCCAGGGGTGCCTTCTGGGATGCTCTCCTCATAGAAGGTTATCATTAGCTATCTCCATGCCCATTTTGTTCCTCAAAGATTCTTTTGGAGAGTTTGAGGAGTTGGTTGGGTCTCCTACAGGAAGTACTCTGACAATACTATATTTAGAAATTGCATCTTTTGAAGTCCATTAAACTCAATGGACTTTGAAGGTATGACTCTGCTACCCTGCCACCTTTTAAAACCAGAGAGCTTCACAGTGGAGAGGGGATAAGGAGAATGACATTGTGCCAACTGTGTGACATCACCCCTGCCAGCTCACTATAGACCACTCGGCAATGGAGAAGAAAGCTAGGAGGTCTCAGTAGATGCCATAGATCCACCACCACCCAAAGCTGTAGTTTCCTCTAGATAGTCAGGAGATAAATTGTGATTCTGGGGAAATGCCAGGTTCCAGCCAGGCTGGTAAGCCTATCTGTGATCCCCCAGAATTTTCCCACCCCATTCCACTGTACATGTAGAATAGCCTTTTCTAGGGGAAGGTTCTGAAAATCTTGAAAGGCACTATACAAAGAAGAAAATTCTTTATTTTTGTGATGGGTTCTGTGAAAATAAAAAAAGGAAGAGAGATACTTGTGATGAACATAAGATTGTTATTGTTAATTTTCAACTAGAACACAGGACTGTGTATATCGAGAAAGATGGGATGAATGAAGCCAAGCTGCTTTTCAAATCTGAATCCACTTTTTTTCTAAAATGTATGCTTAGAGGGGCCTGTTCTGGTTATTACAGCAGCCTGAATGAAGTCACCTGAAATACATCTTATAAATTCTCTAAAACATGTGATCTCTGATCTAGCTCCACCAACATCTTTATTATCCTGTATTATCAAAATTTAATAGTCCATATTACACAAAACCTTGTGTTTCAGATCTGATGCCAAATATATCTGATTTTCTTCCAGCATTTTAGTTTCTCTAGGGAAAAATCCAAGTATATCTCAGCATCGCCATTCTGGAATTTTTCCATATTCTTATGAACATAGAAAAGGTTTCCACATAAGGTAAACCTGGGGGGAGATATGAGAGCAATGGGAGAAAGGACAGAGGGAAGAAAAAGTAGAGAAGACACGGGGAAAAGGCTTAAGAAAAGAAGGCTGAACTAAATAAATAATAAAAAGGTTTAACATTATTGCTGGAAGATGTGTATGAATATCAAAATGGTACAATTTTTAGATTTCCCCCCCCCCAAACATTGGGGTTCCCTCAAATTTGTAGAAGATCCCATTTTTCCTTCCTTATCCCAATCCAATTAAGTACCCATAGACTGAAGTATTCACATGTGGGGCCATATTGATTATTGATTATTAGATATATTGATATTCAAATGTGGTGGCTCTGTGGTAGAGCATATGATTTGCATGCCGAAGTTCCTAGGTTTAATTTCTGGCATCTTCAGTTAAAGGATTAGGTCATAAATAATGTGAAAGGCCTTTACTTGACTCAATATATGGCAGATTATTTTATTTTATTTTACATCATTTATACTCTGACTTTGTCCCAAAGGAGAACCCAAAGTGGCTTTTACCATTTTCCTCTCCTCTCTTTTATCCTCAACAACAACCATATGAGACTGTGAGTGTGTGAATGGACCAAAGTCATTCAGCAATGTTTTAATAGCAGAGAGGGACTTTGAATCTTTATAACCTAGATCTAAGTCCAGCCCTCTACACAACAATTGTTCTCATGTTGAGCTTAGATGAACCACTGGTCTGATCCAGCAGACCTGGTTATTAAAGAAAAATTAATGAAGGAAACATTCATAATAGCTATGATGGCTGAATGGGACCTTCATGTTTAGAGGTGGTAGATGTCTTCAAGGACACAGCAGCTGGGAAAGGCTTTGGCCTATATGCCCAGTCTGTAGGTCTTTCACAGCTGTAGAAAATACTATGATAGAGTAGATGGATCATTAGTCTGATCCAGTAGGGTTCTTAAACTGGATTGAAGATGAACTTGGAAAAAATGTACCAGCCCCACCCCAACCTTCCAACAACAAAATGTCATTACAAATAAACCTGCTTTTGTCATATTTTACTTCCTTTTTTCACATGCCTTTTACTCATTTTAAATTATATTTGTAATTGTGTCATTAACAGTCCATGGATAGTGGTGAAATATACATTTCATGAAGAAAATTAACCATATGTTAGTTGCTTAGGGACAAAATGAAAGATTGTCCAGTGATCTGAGGTTGGCAGGTCATTGAGCAAAAGATTTGCACATCCAACTCCTTGGAGATGAGGCCACCAAAAGGTGTACAGAGGTCAACCTCCACCCCAAATAGTTGAATTCAACATGGTTTTGTGTTTTTTTCTCCTGAATGGCCAGCTAAACCTTTTAAGTTGACATAATCAAAGTAGCCCAAACATCTCTGTTTTTTATCTGTGAGCACATATACCAGGGTTCCCCCGTGTGGTACCCATGGATGCTGTGGTGTCCACAGATAACTTTCCTGGCATCCACCAAGTGTTTTTAGAAAGTGGGCTGGTCCAGGTAGGGCTTTTGCCCAGTAAAGATTCTCACTGATCATTGGAGATCTGTTTGGCTGTGCAGGTGTGTGTTGTTGTGTTTTTTTTTGCTCTTGTAGCCACTGCCACCATAGCACAAGTCTCTTCAGTTCATTTAGGTCAGTTCATTTATAATCCTTCACTTCAGATGCCACAGTACAAAACACACTCTCTCTAATCTCAACCCCTGTGCTGCTCTAGACTTCCAGTTTACATTTGGATTTCTCAGGTACTCTCCACCTCCACAGAGAAATACCTCCTCTGTGCCTTGGGTCCCCCCCCTGTTTCTTTTTGGACACCCACTAGTCCAATAAGCCTGCCTGGCACACACTAAATCCACTAAACCCAACTCTCTCTTGTTTAACCACCAGGAGCTTATTTTCCTTTTTTAGACTCTTTAGTTTTCACTATGTTATAGAACCACGTTTGGCTTTTCTCAGATTCCCTTAATATTGGAATCTGTAGAGAAATCTCATTTGCTACTCGGACTCAATGAGGTCCAACATGACTTGTCAGTCCCCCGGAACAGTACCCACTGACCAAAAACAACCAGCTGACAGTCTCAACAGCCAAACTCTGTCAAGAGGTTTTTTTAATCATTAGAACCTCTCCCCTGAGTTTTGCATCAGAATCACCACTGCTAGTCACATGACTGCAGGTGTCTTTTCTTGCAGGCTGATCCCAAGCCAGGAGTCCATCACACAAGGTAAACTTGCTTTTGGGCAGGAAGCAAGTGGCCAGTCCCTTTCCCCTGTGACAGCCGACCCCCCAGCAACATTAGATCCCAGTGATTGGTCCCTTGGGGAAAGGAGAAGGACCAATTCTCCCCCCCACTTGTGCCCTGTCCCCTCCCAGGATCCAGCTGACTCTCTTCTCCGGCTGGTGCCACAAAAGTCAGGCCGCAGCTAAGTCGGGCCCTCTCCACTGTTTGCTTTCAAGCACTATTTGCAAGGGATGCAAGCAGCATCTCTACTTACATGTATTTTAAGATGAATGTGATCATTTCTATAACTACACACTTTCTGTACATCTAACACACCTTTCATATGTGAAGCATTACATGTGAATTCTCTGTTAGGCCATTTGTCCCGAAGAACAAGAAAAGTCAAAATTTGGATCTCAAAATTATTTATTAAATTTACTATTTACAAAAAAATGAAAAGAGCTGTAACCAATAATTTATTACATTACATTACATATGTATTACATTACATATTTGAAATTTCTGCAGATAGATTATTACACATTCTGGCAAGCATATTGCAATGGATTGCACAAAACCCCTTCCTTCTCACTGTAACTAGGACATCATGGTGATATTATTATTCTCAGTTGATCTGCTGGATGACAATTCCAAGAATCCTGAGGTTGGACAGCAGGATAAGCAGTGCTAGCAGATAAATAATATATAGTTTGTATAGGAAAGATTAGGATAATGTTGCCTTCTGCAAAACACTTGCTCCGGAGTAAACTGGTTGTTCTGTATCATTCAGTTAACCTATTGTGGCATTATTATATTCATCAAATGTAGTTTAAAGACTCTTAGATTACCCTCTTTCCCCACTAACAAACGTTTAGCAAGCATACTATATGTTAAAGCATATTCAGTGTGCTAGCAATAATGTGCCAGACTAATGGGACTCATCCTGGGAAGTCTTACTTTCAGAATCTATTAATTATTCTCATCAAGTCACCATCATATGTAGCAATCAAGGGCTTAACTACCAAGGCTTGTTGTTCATTCACCAACAAACCAGGCATACTGAATCTATGAAACAATGAATTTTCTACACATTTTAAAGTATACCTTCTGTGCAATTTCAGTTTTCAAAGCTGGACCCCTGTTGTTTTATTTGGTTTCCATGGCTTTATGATTTATGGCAGTGTGATTAACAATTCTGTTGCTCTAACACTGCAAACAAAATGTAAGATATTCCATATGGCAGTTGCCGACGGTACTGTTGATTCAATCTATAGGCAAGAACCAAACACCTGTAACTGTATGGATTACAACTCAGCATGAATTTACAGTAGGCTGTTAGGAACTTATGCAAATATCCAGCAGTACAGCTGCTGTTTGAATTACATGTAATGTATTAGAATTTTTCTACATACTTGCCTTTATTTGGGGGCTAAAGATAAAGGTATCCCTTGCTCAAAAGCTAGTCGAATTCGACTCTAGAGGGTGGTGCTCATCTCTACTTCCAAACTGAAGAGCCAGTGCTGGTCATGTGACCAGCATGACTAAACGCTGAGGTGCATGGAATGCTGTTACCTTCCCACTGACCTATTTTTCTACATGCATTTTCTTGCATTTGAACTGCTAGGTTGGCAGGAGCTGGGGCCAGAGACAGGAGCTCACTCTGTCATGCAGCACGTGGGTCTCAAGCTGCCAAACTACAGACCTTCCAGTCTGCAGCTCAGCATCTTAACCCTGGTGGCTCAATGATAATGGAAATCTGGCCAGAGCACCCTTTGACACACACATCCCACAAAGCAAACACAACTTAAATTGGAAGGCAGGACTATGTTCTGCCTCATGTAGATCTCTGGTAGGTTTGCCATAGAGGCCAAAGACCTATACTTCTCTTCCTTGAAATCCAAAATTCCAGTATCAACCTGTATCACCATCTGTCCCCTTAGTTCCTAATCTTTCCAACACAGAACACTTTATATGTAAACTGAACAAGAATATATGCTGGAAATGTAAGTCATGTTTAATAGGTAAAGAAGAACACTGGTTGAGAAATGTTCATGCTGTGAATGACACAACAACAGTCCAGAGTAATTTATGCAGTAAAATAAAAGCCAGAACTTTGAATCTGGTTGATACAGCTCTCATTCTTGTTTTTTTGTGTAGGTTTTCCCTGGTACTTTTATTATTGGCTCCTTCAAAAGTTAATCATTTAAAAGAAAGTCAACAATTGTTTCCTGATCTGTTGGAATCTTGTCACTTAATATTTTGCCTGTCTGGAGCAGGGATAAGTTTTTGCTGTTCCCGGCGGCACTCAAGGAAGCGATGGTCCGCCCTCTCTTGAAAAAACCAACTTTAGACCCGGCTGAATTGGCCAACTATCGGCCGGTGTCTAATTTGCCCTATTTGGGCAAATTGATCGAGAGGGCGGTGGCGATACAGCTCCAGAGCTTTCTGGATGACGCTTCTGTCCTGGATCCACTTCAGTCCGGCTTTCACCCTGGTCATGGGACGGAGACGGTGCTGGTCGCCCTTTGGACTATGAGAATCCAAAGTTCAGTGTCATTGGTTGCTGGGCTATTTCATGGTCCAGATACTTCCACAGAAGTGAGTAAACATAGCTCCTTCTTTTGCAACATCCTCTCAATAGCTGGAAGCTTACCCAGCATGCAGGAAGTTTGTATACTCTGAAGTGCTAAAAGTAGTAATGAATGGGGCATTGATATAGATATAAGAGAAGGAGTAATTGTAGTATGATGCTTAAAAGCACTAGGGGCTAGGAGACCCTGGTTTGAATCCCAAATATATTGTGGAAGCTTGCTGAGTGACCTTGGGCCAGTCATACCCAATTTGCCTAGCAAACCTTGCAGGATTGTTGTGTGGATAAAAAAAGAGGAGAGAAGAACAATATAAACTGCTTTGGATCCCCATTGTGGAGAAAGGTAGGGTATACAAGCAGGAACGCACAAGGACTTGAGGGGAAACATCTCATTTCCCCTTCCCCCACTATGGCTGTTGGTCACATGCGCCAGTTGAAGTGGAGGGGAAGCGAGGCTATTTCCCCCAGAGGAATTTGACAAGCAGTTGTGAGATCACACCTCCCTTTGTAGGTGTGGGCACAGTCCGTCACTGTGTGATCAGATGCAACTGTGGGTGGGGTTTTTTGCCATTTGTTTCACATGCACTTAAACAAGGAATCGAGGAATCACACCTCCACACTGAGGGCTCCCTGTGGGGTATGCGATGATGCACATACTGCGAAGGGGGGGGAACGGCACCGAGCCAGGATGGCCTGATCAGACCATTCTGATGGATTGAGAGCCTGCTTGAGCGATCAGACAGGGGAAAGTCCATCTGTGGCCCATCGGAACCCATTTACTACCAGACTTTCCCTGGTGTCTTTTAACTCCACTTCTGTGGTGGAGCAGCACGGGTTGCTGATGACTGTGAGATGCTTCCTAGATGTTGTTGTCTGATTGCTCCCTTTAGATTTGTCAGGCATTTGCACCTATGTTGAATCTAAAAGCATGTGTGATCACAGCCTATTTCTTCTTTCGCTTTCTGAAAGCCCCCATAGTTTCTCTTCCTGCTTCCTTCACTCCTGCCCACCCATCTGAAGAAGTGAGCCATGACTAATGAAAGCTGCAACATACTGGGTGCATTCAGACGCGGCCTTTCTGCCAGCATAAACTGCACCGGTTGGAACCGGTGCAGTTTATGCCGGCAGAAACACAATCAGACTTACCCTCCATCTTGCGGAGCCTTCCGGTGGACGCCCGCTCACATGCTGCAGGCGTCGTTTTTTTTTTTTTAAGGACAGTTTGAGCATGCGCATAGGCAGCCATTCAGAGAATGGCGATTTTTGCGCATGCTCAACCCCCCCCTTACGTTTAAACTTTAAAGGTAAGCACTTACCTTTAAAGTTTAAAGCCCAACCTGGCCTTCCTGTAGTCCCGGTCTCCTCCGGGAAGTTAAAGTAAGGCATTTTTTAAAAAAAACAAACGCTCAGGGCGAAGCTTTGCCTGAGCGCATATCGCTTAGTTTAAAAAAAAAATGGCCGGGGAAAGCCGGAAGCCTCAGGCTTCCGACGGAAGTAGCTGGAGAACGGAGGAGAGCGATCAGACGCCAGGGTGCACCGATTACAACCGTTGCACTCAGGATGCCACCACTTCGGACCTAGTGGCAGAGTGCAACGGTGTAAAGGGATTTACAACGGTTAGGGACGGGAGGCAGATGTTCGCCGTGTGAATGCCCGTAAGTACACCAGTTGGAACTGGCACCCTAACCGTTGTAAATCCCCCGTCTGAACGCACCCATTTTGTTAGTCAATAAGGCGCTACTGGACTCTTGCTCCTTCCCACCCAACAGTCAGCCTAACTGTATCTGCCCCTCTGTCTTTGGCTTTCCCTCTACCCTCCCAGGTTTCCCTCCCCCAGCAGATTGTACATAGCAGAACTATGGCCCAGTTGTGTGGTGCCACAGGGCCAGGCCCACTTCCATGGTAGAGAACCCACAAGGATTTGTGGGGGCACATCACTTTCCCTGTATACTTCTCCTTACATTCCCCCCCCCTTTCCCTCTTCCTGGCAACCCCTATATCTCACCTTTCCCGGCCTCATTCTCTCTTTCTCAGCCATTCACCAACCTATCTCTTATCTGCCTCCCATCTATCTATCTATCTATCTATCTATCTATCTATCTATCTATTTATTTATTTCATTTGATCCACAGTGGGTAGCAAAGCAGCTTACATTGCTCTCCTCTCCTTTTTATTATCATAACAACCCTGTGAGGTAAGTTAGGCTGAAAGTATGTAATTGGCCCAGAATCACCCAGTGAGCTTCCACAGCAAGATGAGGATTCAAATCTGGGTCTCCCAGACCCCATTCTGAAACTCTGCTACACCACACCAGCTTTCATAGGGTGCCTGCTGTAGCAAGCAGCGAGGCTTATTGGAGTCACATGATTTCGGTAGTATCAGCTCACAAGTGGTTGCTGCCAGGCTTAGGGTTGCCAAGCTCCATGTGGGGCCTGGAGCTGTCCCAGCATTACAACTGTTCTCCAGATGACAGAGATCAGTTGTCCTGGAGAAAATGGCTGTTTTGGATGGAGGACTGTATGATGGTATATCTGACTGAGGACCCACACCTCCCCAAACATCACCTTCCCCATATTCCACCCCCAAATCTCCAGGAATTTCCCAACTTGGAGCTGGCAACCCTAGCCAGGCCTGGTCCCAAATGAGTCCTCTGTCAAAGGGTAAAATGGCCCTGGAAAGGACCCCGCCCCTTCCCTATACCTTTTCCTTGTGCAAATCAAGAAGTCTTGATTTGTGAATTGGAGATGATTTTCCAGAAGCTGACATTATTTTTTTTCTCTGGTGGCCTTAATAAGGGATTGCCATAAAAGGGAATCAGCAGCTCTTTTTTTGGCTTTTAACAGTTCCGTATATTCCTTTTTTTAGTTGTAATCCTAATTTAGCAGTTAGATTTGTATTTTGTTGAAAGGCCCTAAAGTACTCTTTGAGAGTCAATTTCGCTTGGGTGCACTCATGATGAGAACATTTTTTATTGCCGGAGATCCTATCATGTTTAAGATCTCCAGGTCTCGAGAGTAGAGACTGAAGACTGGAAATTAATAGGTGGTAATAATTAATTAGAGAGATCCCCCCATCATTATTAGTTGTTAGGACTTCCAGGAAGAACTGGCCATTAGCTGATTGTGTCCAGAGAGAGAAATTTTCATTGCTATTTAAGTCTAATCCTCCCTATCTGTTCCAAAAGCTTAGGGTCCATCACTTCAGGACAGAGTCGACCCGTCAGAAGTCCTAGTGGACCAAAACTTTTGAGGGCTAAGGGTAAATGGTCACTTTCTGTTCGTATGTTGATCAGAAAATCGATATAATCATTATAGAGGTCTTGTGAGATAAGAATGTAATCAATGGTTGAGTGCTTTAAGCCTGACCAATAGGTAAATTAGCCAGGGTAGTCACCCAATAACAGACCATTCAGAATGACAAAATTTAGCCTAAAAGCCAATTGAAAAAGGCATGTGCCAGCAAAATTGACAACCATGTCTAAAGAGAGGCACCGAAAGATTGGCCAGAGTTCATCTTCAGAAATGGGGCCACCTGTACCGCTCTCATCAATCAGCTGTTCATCAGTATGATCTAACCTTGCGTTAAAATCACCGGCAATAATTATGCCGGATGAAGGGAACATGCCTGATATGTGACAAACATATCCTTCCAACTCTTCCCAAGCATTTTTGATATCAGACTGTTTCATAAAAGGTTGGATGTACACATTAATGCAAATTATCTTAAAATTAGAGAATGATAAACTAACAGCCAGAATTCAATTCTTGTTACTTTCCAATTTCTTTGGGGAACTGTTTAGCAATGAAGACATCAAAATACTCAGTCCTCCTGAGGGTCTTCCCCCTTTAGGACCGATCGAAGCACATGAATTAAAAACTCAAATGGATCTTGCATCCAAGTTTCTTGTAGAAAGATCATCTTAAACTGTGAGATATAAGAAATAAAATCTTAGTCCAATGATTTAGAGTGCTATCCGGCAATATTCCAGGAGAGGAGGAGGGGCGATAGTCAGTCTGCCTTCTCAATATTGTCAGTCTGCCTTTTCCTTGTGTAAACTCCAAGCCTGGGAATGCTGTGGTTGCCTAGCAATGGCCACTGACAGAATCTGTTTGTTAAAGCTACAATCTCTCCTTTTACCATTTTGGTTTCTTTAAGCCCCTCTCCAATGTATTTTTTTCTAGATTTCAGTTTTTTCTGCAAGACCTGTCTTGCCTGTTCACAGCTCCAATAATCAGATTTAGTATCTCAAATTTAGCTGACATGGCTATTAGTATATAGATGTATTTATGACAAATTAAGACAGACTTTTACTCAGCAGGTTATGTCAAGGGATCCTGATATTTAACACCCCAGTGCTTTATCAGGGGATGTGGAATGGTATCTCATTAGATCTTGGAAGCTAAGCAGGGTCAGTACTTGGATGGGGAGGCCCCAAGGAAGACCAGGGGGCCCCAAGGAAGACCAAGGAAGGCAGTGGAAACCACTTGCCTTGAAAGCCCCTTCCTAGGGTCCACACAAGTCAGTTGCAACTTGATGGCACATTCATACATTCATAATGTTTCATCCCTTCATTACTGTTTTGCACCAAAAATCTACCTCAAAATGAGCTGTGTCATATTTTGATGTCAATTAGCCATAATAATAAAAGGATCCATCTGTTTGTCTGTGGCTTGTATAACTCCTCAGAAAATTAAACTGGGAGCCTCAAAACTGACCACTGGCTACATGATGATCATGGAAGTTGAACTGCAAAACAGGAATGGAATTAGAATATTCTGACCCAGGTTATCTGCAGAAGCCCCCCAATGCTATTTGCAATGAAAGCTAAGGTTGTATGAGGCATTAGAAAATAAATCTAGGGATTTCAAAACTGGCCAACAGTTGCAGTTTGATCATGGCAGTTGAAGTCCCCCAAATGTAGGTATTTGGAATGTCCTGGCCTATGGTATATCCAGACCCCCTACCTTGCTCCTTGCAATAGAACGTAAAGTTGTCTGTTTGTGGCAGGCATAATTGTTAAGAAAATAGAGCGAGGCATTTGAGAACTGGCCACCAAGTTCAGGATAATCATGGGGGTTGCAGTGCCAAAAATACAGGGAGTCAGAACATTCTGTCCCAGATTGTTACTTGCTGGTTGACCCTTGAGCCAGTCAAACACTTTCAGCCAGTTGCCACTATAAGGTTGCTACTATATACCCATACTATTTAACAGATATGGAAAACATTTTGGCTTGTCAAATCTAGGCCAGTAGATTTTTCATTTTGTGTTTAAACTGAAATCTCGAATTCACAACTTAACTTTTAATGATTCAAATGCCCTTATGCTGTCCATAAATCTTATTTATGAGTACTCAGACTTAAGACTGGAACTTAAGTTTATTTTTAAGAGGCAGTCTGCAATTCATCAGCATTTATCAATAAGTGATCTCATGATTCCTGTGTACTGTAAAATCTAGGTTTGGGTTGGAAAGCAGAGGTTTGTACAATACTTACCAATAAAGCTTGTAAGTTTCACTGCAACTCCCATGGCCATCTTGAAGTTAGTGGCCAATTCTCAAATGCCTAGCTTTATTTTCTAATGAGTTATGCCTGTTACAAACAGAAAACTTTACATTCAAACCCTCCACAGTACCTTTAATTCATCATGAAGGAGTTTTAGTAAATAGCCACCAGAATAGCTACCACTGCTTGTAGAAATCTAGTATCCCATGCATGGCATTTACATACAATAAATGTGCTTTAAATTCCACAGTCCAAAGAATTCTGTAACCTTAGAGAGAGCAACATTTGCAGAAGTTAATTGTAACCATGTGTTGTTTGAATATAATGTATTTTTAGCATAGGATTTCTGTATATAATCCTCCTGTATACTACATTCACCAGATTTATCTTATAAAATGGCCCTAAGCAATAGCTGGCAAAGAACATGAATTATGTGAGCTTTATACCATTTATTGACAAATTGCTTGGTACACGAGATGGAAAAAATACCTGAATAGAGAAAGTTGACACATTTTCTTCACCAGCATAAGGTGCTTGCTTTGTTTCCATGTTTAGTAAATCATGTAAAGATGCAACAGTTTTGTTGTACTGTCTGAAAGAGGGGTTGTGTCTCACCCCTTAAGGAGAAAATACCCACTCAGTGGGTGCGTTCAGATGGGGCGTTTCTGCCATCATAAACTGCACCGGTTGGAACCGGTGCAGTTTATGCCGGCAGAAACGCGATCACACTTACCCTCCATTTTGCGGATCCCTCCGGTGGACGCCCGCTCACACGCTGCAGGCGTCGGCGTTTTTTGGGTTTTTTAAGGACAGTTTGAGCATGCGCATAGGCAGCCATTCAGAGAATGGCAATTTTTGCGCATGCTCAACCCCCCCCCCCATTACATTTAAACTTTAAAGGTAAGGACTTACCTTTAAAGTTTAAAGCCCAACCTGGCCTCCCTGTAGTCCCGGATTGCTCCGGGAAGATAAAGTAAGGGCTTTTTTTCCCCTTAAACGCTCGGGGCAAAGCTTCGCTCGAGCGCATATCGCTTATGTTTTTTTAAAAAAAATGGCGGGGGAAAGTCGGAAGCCTCAGGCTTCCGACAGAAGTGGCTGTACAATGTTTGGAGAGTGATCAGATGCCGGGGTGCACCGTTTTCAACCGTTGCACTCAGTTTACCACCATTTGGGACCTAGTGGCAGAGTGCAATGGTTTAAAGGGATTTACAGTGGTTAGGGACGGGAGGCAGATGTTCGCCGTGCGAACACCCGTAAGTACACCAGTTGGAACCGGCACCCTAACCGTTGTAAATCCCCCGTCTGAATGCACCCAGTGTGGGTTTGGTAAAACAGCGGAGCAAATGCAAGATGCAGATTCAGCCTAAGAGAGTGCTGCTCCTGCACCCAATCACCTTTCAGAGAGGGGAAGGAATGTTGGAGGGAAACACAACAGCAGGTCTGCCTCAGGGCAAGTGCAGTGACAGTTTGGGTCTGCCTCAGTAAAACAAAGTAGTGACAGACTTCACGTTCCTGGGTTCCCAGATCACCGCAGACTGTGACAGCAGCCATGAAATTAAAAGACGCCTACTCCTTGGGAGGAAAGCGATGGCGAACCTAAACAGCATGATAAAAAGTAGAGACATCACCCTGCTAAAAAAAGGCTGCATGGTCAAAGCAATGGTATTCCCAGTAGTCATGTATGGCTGTGAGAGTTGGACTATAAGGAAGGCCGAGCGCCGAAGAATAGATTCTTTTGAACTATGGTGCTGGAGAAGACTCTTGAGAGTCCCTTGGACTGCAAGGAGATCAAATCAGTCAATCCTAAAAGAAATCAACCCTGACTGTTCCCTGGAAGGCCAGATAATGAAACTGAAGCTCAAATACTTTGGCCACCCAATGAGAAGGGAGCACTCACTGGAGAAGACCCTGATGCTGGGAAAGATTGAAGGTCTAAGAAGACGGGGACGGCAAAGGATTAGATGGTTAGACAGTGTCATTGATGCAACGAACATGAAATTGAGCCAACTTCAGAGGACGGCGGAAGACAGGAAGGCCTGGCGGGAGCTGGTCCATGGGGTTGCGAAGAGTCGGACTCAACTGTGCGACTGAACAACAACAAACAGTAAAATAAAAGACAGTTGGAAGGGTAGCTCTGCCTGATATACATGTCGAACTACCTAAGAAATGCTCATCTGGCAGAATCTATCTCCATTTTGTGGGCATCTAACACACTTATGCAAAAGGAAAGGGGTGGGGATGCTTCTCAGAGCTTCTTCTCTGCTTTAGATGAGCCCTTTTTTCATTATCACAGACATTTTCAGCCTGCACTATTTCTTGTAACGATTCATGAGAGCTTGTTGCACAGATGTGTACAGTAAGAAAGACATTTTGGTCAGATTTTGATAGGAACATAAATGGTTTTTGAAAAGTTACCAAAATTTTATATTATCAACTTCCACCTGAATTATAAAAATATATTCAAATTGACAAGATCTGATGACTTCAGTAGAAATTCCAGTTAGGCGCATTAAGTATTTTAACCATGCTGACTTATCATGTTTAGTCAGAAGGAAGTTTCAGTGGGTTTTAAGAATGATCCTGCTTGCACAGGTAAAGTACTTCACATAACTGTCAGCATTGTACCATAAACATCAGAAACTGAAAACGTCCATTTGTCTGCATCCACCTTCTAAAAAGACTTGATGGGTACCAAGAAAGGTGTCACTAAGTGCCATGGAACTCACAAGTACCACATTGGAGACTCCTGGTGTAAAATCAACTCCTGGTCTAAAGTCAACTTGATCAGGCCAAAGGCAACCTAATCACAATATGTGGTATTGGCTTGGTGTGGAGTAAGAATGATTATGATGATCGTGATGGCATTACAAATGATGCTGTGGATTAAATGGAACTTTAATGAGATTCCAGGTTGACAGCTGTGATGGATTGCAAAGAAAAGCAGGCTTTTAAAAAATGTTGCTTGTGTCAGAGAGTCAGGGAGTTCATGAATTAATCTTCCCTGGAGAGAAGAGCTTATGTGATTGGCTGCTCTACTCATTCTCTGATTGGCCAACATTACCTAAGAGGAAATAAAAGAGCTGATCTGGAGGGAAAAGAGGTTTTTCGCCATTTGGTCTTTTCACCTTTTGGTCTTTAAGAATATAAAGAATATAAGAGAAGCCAATGTTGGATTAGGCCAATGGCCCGTCCAGTCCAACACTCTGTCACACAGTGCCCAAAAACACCAGGTGCCATCAGGAGGTCCAGCAGTGAGGCCAGGACACTAGAAGCCCCCCCACTGTTGCCCCCCCAAGCACCAAGAATACAGAGCATCACTTGCCCCAGACTGAGAGTTCCTACCTGCACCTTGTAGCTAATACCACTGATCACTGATGGACCTCTGCTCCATATGTTTATCCAATTCTCTCTTGAAGTCATCCATCCTTGTAGCTGCCACCACTTCCTGTGGTAGTGAATTCCATGTGTTAATCACTCTTTGGGCGAAGAAGTACTTCCTTTTATCTGTTCTAACCCAAATGCTCAGCAATTTCATGGAGTGCCCACAAGTTCTTGTCTGTGAGAAAGGGAGAAAAGTACTTCTTTCTCTACCTGCTCTATCCCACGCATAATCTTGTAAACCTCTATCATGTCACCCTTCAGTCATCATTTCTCCAAGCTAAAGAGCCCTGAGCGCTTTAACCTTTCTTCATAGGGAAAGTGTTCCACAGGGAAAGTGTTATCATTCTAGTTGCCCTTTTCTGCACTTTTTCCCAGTACTATAATATCCTGTCTGAGGTGTGGTGACCAGGAGGGACAAAAAATGTATTTTAAGGTCTCTATGCAATTATCTAACCTTGGAAGGGAGATGGGTAGTCATTTTTGCCAGAAGCTGAACTTGTGGTTCCAGCAAGTCTGGTTGATGTTGAGATTTATTCCCACCAGATTCATATTATAAATAACTTTGAGTTTCTGCCTCATCAGGTACTTCTGTACTGACCTATGAACCTTTTTTGCAATTTGTATTTAGCAGAAAATCTCACTTTCTCTTGGAAACTATGTTTAGTGCCAGTTCACTGTTGAGATGGACTGAATATGGTCATTTAACTTGTTGACAAATAAACATCGGGAAAGAAAGGCATATAGCATTACTTTGGCAAGCTGCAATGTGGGTTTAACATTCCTTTAAATTTAAGTTCTAGGCATTCATTACCACACCCTTTGCCAAAACTGGGCTTTCATAGTCAAAATAATGTTTCCATCAACTTCACATCTAAAAATCTAATAAGATGCTGGATCTCACTCAGCAAAAAAGGAGACTGCTCTAGGTTAACTTGAACACAACTAGAGAAACTATCCATTTTATTTTGGTGCCAGTTCTAAATAATGAGAAGCAATCATTGTTCACACTTTATGGTATAAAGCAGAAAGCTTGAAATCCGTGTCCTTTCAAATCCTATAAACTATAGTTGGTTATTTCTTTGTCTTTCTTCTAAACAGCATCTCACCTGCAGCAATATTATGGTCATGGCAATTTAAAATAATATGTTGGAATGCTCTATTAAATGCCCTGTATAATTTTAATTAGAATTTATAGTGGTTATTTGGAGAACTATATTAAGCACATTCAATCCATATGGCATTGTGGTTTTCTCTACCAAAGTTGCCTCATCAGCTAAGAGAAATATTGCACTCAATATGTTTATTATTCATATTTAATAGTGTACACTAAGCTGCCTAAGATTACTGCTCCTGCCAGTTAGTTGGAAATATGAAGTGTAAGACATATTTTAAGCTTGTTGGAAGGTTTGTGTAGTTTCGGGATATAAAAAGTATTCACTTTGTTTTATTCTGCTTCTACATTGAATGGTACGCTCAAAGAAATCCATTAGAAATACTGGACACAATCCGTGTTCACATATGGAGGGAACCCATATAACATAATCTAGTGCTGGGTTTCCCTCCACTCCCAGTCACCCCTAGTGCACAGAAGGCACACATATAAGTAGCATATCAGGTCATTGTTTGTGAATGCCTCATATAGTCAGCCAAGGAACGTAAACTTGCACTGAGTGAGGGAAGGAGGTGGTTTGAGTAGAGTTTTTTATTTATTTATTTGCTTTGTAACGATATGAGCTTATGTTTGTGCAACTTTCTCACTGAGAATCAGGGCAGATTACAAAATTTAGCAGTGTGATAGAAACAGTAAAAGACACAATAAATATTATAAGACCGGTTTACAAAATTAGGAAACTATGCAATAGAAACAGTGTAAAACATGACATGAGATGTCATAATATATATAATGTCTTGAGATATATGCACAGGCCTGCCTTTCTATGCAATGGTCTGGTGATGCCTCCAAGTGAGCCTGTATATATTTGAGCAACTTCGCGAACAACCATGTAGTGAAGGATAATGGTCATCATACACATTACCAGGAATATTCTGTTTTCCAGGTTTTGTAAACTGACTGTTTCAGATGTAAAGTTTTGTGGCACCAGAAAGACTGGGAACTTTACTGTAGCCTAAGCATTCCTGGACTACTTCTAGTTTTGGATCATAATGTCAACTTCTGCCTAGCTAGCTTTTGCAAATATTCCCACGGTGCTTTCCTTTTTTTTCATTAACTTATAATTATCTTGGTGCCATTGTTATTACGTAATGAGAGGATGAGGTTATGCTGTAAACGGAAAACAAATGCAAAAAGGCACACCAAATGACCCATCATTTAGAACAATTCACAACACAGACAGGCTTCTTGTTACCAAATAGAAATTAAGGGATGATCTTGAATGAGTTGGTCGCACTGATAATACTCTTTTCACATGACCAGGCCACTTGTACAAGCAGTTTGTTTTTCTGTGTATCGTACCTGTAGGCCAGCCTTTAGGAATACTAGCAATTTGAATGATAACTAGCAATCTGTAATGATTTCTTCTACAATGATATAACTAGCAATCTGTAATGATTTCTTCTATACTTCTTCATATGTTAAACACAATGGATTTGTGCTGGTTTCTTCCAGCCTTCCTGCTCTAACGTCTGAAAGGGGTGAAGCTGAAAGAGGAGGTGCATATTTACAGATAAATAGATGGAACTTTGGTAAGGAAGCATACATATAACCATTTATCTAGCTGAAATCAATTGAGAATTGTTTAACATTCAGCATTCTGGAGTTCAGGCAAGCAAAGCATCTGTTAGCTAGTAGCATGGTGGTATGTTTATGATGAAGATGGGTGATACTGCTGTGGGAATGCACATATTTTTATGTGCAAAAATGCAAGCTGTTTGCAATCTTATTAAGGCATGATGTGAGAAGAAGACAGCACATTTAGAGAAATGTTTCTTTCTGTCGAAATCCAGCTCATGACAAAAACAAATAGAGACCCATATGTTCAGCTGGTAAAAATTAGAAAAGACAGCTATGGTTAATTGTATTTTCATTCAACCCGCCTTCGGTTTTCTGAATGTTCTGCATGTTGGTATAATTGAAAAATAGCTGCAGTTCTTCTTTGGGTGAATAGTATATTCACAGAGGGATTATGCATGTCATCAAACTCGTGTCTTCTTTATTATATGCATTTACATACCACTGTGAATCAGCAGTGCTTGCTGTGTTTATTTATGTAAGATAAGTCTCCCTCCATTTCTGCTACAGGCCTGCCTGCCTTTTTGATGTCTCTATTGTATTAGATAGAAGACTGAAATAGAATCTCAGACTGAGTTCAGTAAAAAAGCTCTAATTCAACATTCTGCCTTCCTGTTGGCTTAGTTGCTTGAGTTCCTCAGCTAAGGCTGCAATTGTATGTGCGCTTCCTAGGGAGTAAGCCCCATCAAATTCAGTGTCCCAAGGTTTCTGATGCATCTGTTCTCCTGAGGTTATTCTGGCAGTAGACTACTCAATCCAGATTAGTTTGGGAAAACTATTAGATTTGTTTATGTACAAACAAGTGACACCTATAGGGTTGTATCCAGCCAGCTTTTTCACTCAGGCTCTTTCCAATAGTTTCCCCTCCCTCATTTTTCACTAGCAGAAAAGCTGATTGGATCCAACCCATAGTGCAGAATGTTGGCAGAGTATAGCTATGCAGTAAAGCAGAGCACAAGCTATTTTGTATTGCATTACATGACACTCCTGTCTCCATTCTGAGGGATAACTTGCCAGGAGGTCTAATAATGTGTTTTTCTAACTGTGTAAATTGTCTCTAAGAGTGTGTTCTAATGGAAGTTTTCTATCTGATTGCAACAACTAAACAAATTCTCTGTACTATCTTTTGTGTGTAGACATTCAGGAAGTATTTTTTTCTTCCAAAAATCTCTTTAAAGCAAATAGCAATAACAGCTTTATAGAAGAAAGAGTTCATACAAAGAGATTAAGATATTTAATATTACCATGAGTTAAGGCTGGATGCAGTTGTAGATGTTCACAGACATCCAAAGTAAATAAATGGTTTATACATCATAACAGGATGCTCCTTCTTACTATCTTCTTTATCCATGCACAATAGACCAACACAGAATACTTTTCACAAACCTTGGCAGGTGTACTAGCTGCAGGTCCTTTTGGAAAGGGGTGATCTTGCACCAGTTAGTAGCATCTGTACTACATTACTGTAATGCATTATACACTGAGTTCTCTTTGAAAGTCTATGGAAACTGTAATGTATCCAGTCCTGACAAGTCCAGACAAGTCCAGAGACAAACGTTGAGCTTCGCTGGCCTCCATTAGACTTAGATTGACAGTGAAAGTGAGTTGATGGTTTCCCTGCAAGACCCAAATAAAATGTACACAGTGTTCACATTTTGCCTGCTTACAACATGCAGTTTTGCTATGCAATGCATGCAAGTAGGCACTTTGCAAGAGATAAAAGTGCTCATTTGTAAAAGTTCTAACTGTACTGTATTTTATCTATTTAAAAACATTCTACCTGTGTCACCTGTTAACTCACTTTTTGTTATCTGTTGTTCCACATTGCACTATTATAATGTTAAGTTTCAATACTGTTACAATATTGCTTTCTTAAAAATAAACATTTTTACAGATTGCCGACTCTTATTCTTTAAAAAATAGTGGGGTCAATTTGACCCCATTTATGTTTCAGTGAGAGGTATTTGTTACCTTGATTCCATATTTTACTTCTCTTTTCCCTGCATTGCTGAAGGAAGTTAATCTTGAGTCCTAGTTTTTCCCCCCCACTCTTAGCAAGAGACTCTTTAGGTCCTCTTCACTTTCTACCATTAGTGTGATATCGTCTGCATATCTCAGGTTGTTGATTAATCCAGACTGGCATTTCACATAATGTACTCTGCATAAAAATTAAATAAGCAGGGTGACAATATACATCCTTGTTGTACTCCTTTTTCTATTCTAAACCAATCAGTTGCTCCATATCCGGTTCTAACTATCACTTCTTGTCTCTTATACAGGTTTCTCAGGAGACATGTGAGGTGGTCTGGTACTCCTATCTCTTTAAGGACTTGCCAGAGTTTGTTATGAACTAAACAACCAAAGGCTTTAGTGTAGTCAGTGAAGCAGAAGTAGATGTTTTTCTGGTACTCCCTTGCTTTCTCCATAATCCAGTGAATGTTGGCAATTTGATCTCTAGTTCCTCTTCCTCTTCAAAACCCAGCTTGTTACTTTGCCCCAATGCCAAAGTAGTGTAGTCAGTTGTTTGTGGGTTGTTGTTGTTTTTTTTTACCTTGGAAGGATTGAGTCTGACTACAACCCTGTTATGTGGATATACCCTGATTGTGGGAATCCCTCCTAGATATGTTCATCTGGCATTCTCTGTTATCTTTTATGCACCATTCAATTTGTCCTGTTTACCTGAACTTTTGATAGTTAACCCTGTTTTAATATTTTTATTTTATTCTGCTTTATAGTGGCTTTTGGTTGATTGAATTCTTTCTTGGACTGAATGGTTTTCTTTTGTTGTGCCTCTCCTTGATTTAATGTGTATGGATAGTTTTGAACCACAGAACAATTCAGTCTTCAGTGGGGAGAGTGGGGTATAAATTGAATAAATAAATAAAGTGACATACCCTCGTCATATGACATATCCAAAGGGAAGAAAACATGATTAGACTGAGATTAGAAAGAGTGCACTAGCCTCACTCTGCCTATAAGCCAATCATGGGGACAGAGCTTGCACACAGAGGCTCCATCACAAGGTGAGGCCAGGCCAATGTACCAGTTCCAACCCCCCCCCCCACTTCCACACAGTTCCAACCCACTTTTGAGATGCTGTCTGAAGAGGGGCTTTACTCTACTTTTCGGTAGATTTTGGAAGCTAAACAAAGGTCAAGTTTCATGTAAGATGCACAAAATATAAGTGGAAGGATATTTAAAATAATTTTTTTTTAATATAGCAAAGGTTTCTAATTAACTTGTAGAAACTGTGCTATTGTTCCTTATCCTTCAACTCCGCTTGGTTCTTCTACAAGTAGTACCATCCAAAGGACACTTTCCTGGAAATAAGTCCCACTGACTACACTTGAGTAGGATTCTGAGTAGTCCAGTTTAGGATTGTTCTTGTAAATCATGTAACTGATCAGTAATTTTTTAGATTCTAGCTCAGGAAAACATCAGGTTAGCCCTTCTTGGTACAAAATGTAGGTTTGGGCACTACATGGTTTATCACCTGCAGCTGAAAACCTCCATGCCCAAAGAAATCAAGCATGCTGTGAATAAGTATTCTAGAATAGCATTTTACTTGATATAGTAGTTTTCATCTGAAGGGAGACATTTTTGTATAGCATTACATGACACTCCTGTCTCTGTTCTGAGGGATAACTTGCCAGGAGGTCTATACATGTGTTTTTTTAACTGTGTAAATCGTCCCTAAGAGTGTGTTCTAATGGAAGTTTTCTATCTGATTGCAACAACTAAGTTAGAAGGAGATCAGTATTGATCCTCACTTCCCTTTTTTGAGGACATTGATTTTCCTAATCTTCTATTTCCTAAACCTGAGAATGAGACTTTGAACTTACATGAGACTTCTCATGACATGAAGGAAGGCTGACAACCAAAGCTTAAGTTGCAACTGGTTGCTGTAAAACCAAAATTTGTAAAATCACTATGCTATAGAAATCACAGGAACAAAGGCAATTTCTTTGATACAGCCATTGCATCTGCAGACTCGCCTTTCGTGGTATGTGTCCTGATAAATCTCTCCCCCCCCCAATAACATTCATATGCTATTGTAAATCTCTCATATTTTGAGAGAAACAAAAATACATACAGAATTACTTTCAATTGGTATCCATCATCAGTGCAGACAGTGCCCTTAGAAATATAAATATGGCCTTTTGGTAGACAGACTAAGAGCATTTAGGGAGATGTTTTGGTGAGTGGTGTGGTTAGCACAGGAGTGTGCCAAGAAAAGTTTGTTTTACTTTCATATCTTGGGGGCAAGAAGGATTTTTAAATAATGTTCATATTTATGCAGGACACTGCCAGTTCAGGATACAAATCCATGTGGTTTTCAGGATATGGTGATTCAGGAACCTGCAAAATTAGGAGCCACTGTAGCAAGACTGGAGTGATATGATCCCTGCAACCCATTCCAGTCAGCTGTAGCTTGCAAACAGTCTTCAACTGCAGCCACATGTAGAGTACATTGCAGTAGTCTATAATCCAGATGTTACCATGACATACCACAGTGGCAAGATTTTGTTGTCCAGGCCACAGGTCATCTATGAAGGTGACCAAGGCTGCTCAGTCCTATACCTGGGCCTGATACCAGATCGGGGGGAAAATCCAAACAATCTGCTTCATCCAAGTATCCCTGGAGCTGTCCCACCATTACTTGTTCAATCACTTTGCTTAAGAATGGTACATTTGAGACTAGATGACGGTTATTCAAATCTTCTGGGTCCAGAATAGGTTCCTTTAAGAGTGGGCAGGGCACACTACTGCCTGCTTCAAAGCAGGGCAACCACCCCCTCTTTCAAGGAAGCACTTACTGTCTCCTAATGCCAGTCAACCAATCCCTTGCCAGATTTAAACAACCAGGAGGGGCAAGGGTTAAACAAGCTGATGGGACACCTAAGACATTCAAAAACATGAATATCAGTAGCTAATTCATGGATATCTATATCAAGATAATCACCTTGGACAAATCAGTGCACTACCGGATGGAGCAAAGACCCTCTTCAGTCATGTACATGTTATGTATTCTCTCTTCATTTTCTGCTTTCTTCTTTCCTTCCCACCAATTGGCCAACCTACATTCCCTTTCCTTCCTCAACAGCCTCTACCTAAGAAAACTAAAGTGCAGTTTTGTGGTACCAGCAACTGGACAAGATTCACTTGCGTAGTAGAGAGCCCTCAAGGACTTGTGGGGGAGAACCTCACTTTATTTATTTATTTTATTGGTCTTGTATCCCACCCTCCCTGTAAGCAGGGTTAGGGCGGGTTCCATCAGTCTCAATACAATATATAATACAATTTAAAACAATTTAAAACAACATAGCCCATAAAGTGCTGTGTATAATTTAACCAGATGCTTCAGCAGTTAGATGGTTCCTATATGGCTATTCAGATCCAGGCCACCAATGGAAGGAGGGAACCGGGGGGAGGGAGTCCACTGCCTCAATCAAAAGCCTGGGGGAAGAGCCCCATCTTACAGGCCCTGTGGAATTGTAATAAATCCCACAAGGTCGTGTTGTCATATGGGAGCTCATTCCACTATCCCCCCTCCTCACACTATTTCCTCTTCCCCTTCCCTTGGCAAATGCCATATCCTCTCCCCTTTTCCTGCCTTATTCTCTCCTTCTCAGCCATTCACCAACCTGCATTTTATCTGCCTCCCATCTTCAGCTCTACTTATTATAGTTCATTTACACACTGCCTTTCTCCACAGTGGGGGCCATAGCAACTTGCATTATTCTCTTCTCCTCCTTTTTATCTGCACAATAACCTTGTGAGATAAATTAAACTGAAAATATGTGACTGGTCCAAAATCAATCCAGTAAGCTTTCACAGCCAGATGAGGATTTGAACCAGAGATTATTCTGAAGTTCTAACTGCTATACCACACTAACTTTCATAGGGTGCCTGCTGTTGTACAGTAGGAAGCAGCTAGGCCTATCTAAATCTTGCAAATTGGCTGGTATCAAGTCACCCAGTGGTTGCTGCCAGGTGGCCTGGCCACAATGAATCCTCCCTCAAAGGCAAAAAATAGGCCTGGAAGGCGTCCTGCCATCTCCCCCAGCCTTTTTACTCACAGAAACCCAGTTTAGCAACAGCCACTGAGAGAATCCATTGCTTAAAGCTACAGGCGCTCCTTTTATCTTTTTTGAATATTTTAAGCTGCCCATTGTATTTATTTTGAGATTGCATTTTTTTGCATGCAAACCTAGGGCCCTTTTCAAGTTTGTAGAAAGATTTGTTTTGCCCATTCACAGCTCTAGTCACCGGACTTAAGTATCTGCCAATTTGGTCAACTTCGCTGTTAGTATATAGATGTGTAAACACACGCACAAGCACATACACACACGTGTGTGTGTGTGTGTAGTCTGTCCATGGCTCCAAAATCTGGATTTAAGTATCCACCAATGGGTCCATGTTGAGAATTAGATACATTAATAATGTATACAATCTAGACTCTTTAAATAACATAATACAGCCCACCTTAGTTGTGACAAGAGCTTTACCTAACAAGGTGACCTAACATTGAGCATCAAAACCAAAGACCACTACTCTTTTTCAGAATTGTTGATAGCCTAACCAAATACTTCACATGCATTGCCCACAGTTTCAATAAAATACTACTACGAGGGACAAATACGATATCATCGACTAGTTTGTCATCTTCAGTTTTCATGAAAATCATATGGAGAGTATCACAACTACATGTAAATTATCTTAAAATTAAATGCTGCTCCTTATGCTGTTCTAATACAGCTAGACTAGACAAATGCTGCCAGTTGACTTTGGTTCTCCCAGTTCATGCTTCAGTTCACGCTTCAGTGTAGCCCACAGTGCTGGATAAGTGTGTAGATTACATGGAATAGATCATATATAATAGCTAAATGCTGTAAAAACTGAAAAGGATACTCAGCCTGAAAACCTCCCAACTAAAGTAGCTTCATGTTTTGTGTTTTTTATTGGTTCAATTATATTAAAACTGTGTGGGTTGCTTTCTGCTAAAACACAGTGCTTCAAGTGCCAAGTATTTTACTAGTCCAGTCTGTCTTGATGGTGAATGGCCAGAATCCAGGTTCATGTGGTAAGACAATATTGGGGGAAAAAGTTTAACTGGCTAGAGAAGTTGATGGCCCATAACAGTTACCCAATTGGTTAGTGATGATGTCAGAGCAAGGTCATAATTCCAAATATATTTATAGGCATGGCCATTTTGCCCATTAACTTCAATTCTTTCTTAATAACCATTATATATTCTGGGTATATATTTCTAAGGGACTGTTGGACCTTTGTGATGGTTGAAATAAGTCAGCCTCTGGGCCTTGTGTTTCATAATGAACCAGATGCATTCAATAATTTCCTGGAAACTTACTAGTTGTCATATTATTTCAGTAGGAAAAGAATTACAGGAGGGATATTTATTTTCCTGACAAATCAAAACCTTAAAACAAAGACTTGGTCCTCATACCAGAAAATGATGGCATCCTCAAGATTACTGGCATGATTACTCAGGTTCTTGTGTCCCCTTTTCCTGCTCAAGGAATGCTATACAAAGACTGGGCATTAAAACAAGGAAGAATGAGAAGTGGAAGCTTAGCTAACTTTTGATTTTTACAAAAATACTGTGCGCCACCCTTGGGAAGGACCAGGAAGAATATGACAGGACAGAGGCAGGGCCTTCCAGACGCTATGTTGGGGGAGAGGTCAATAACCCTCGATTCCAAACTTACTGATTCCAATACTGTATCTGTGTGAACATGATTTAACTATTAGACCAATAAAATAATGAACAATCAGCTACTCTGCTTACTGTTTGCCCAACAAGTTTTTAGTTCCTGCTTTGCTTCTCATTAAACTTGGCTTGAGTTGACAACCTGATGCCAGCTCCTGACTATTCCTCCGGCATCCATAGAGCCCCAGCACCATTTTCTGTTCGTGCCTACTGCCTGCTATCCCTGCTAATCTTCATAACTGAATACTGAGACTGCCTGCTCCATTCTGTTCCTTTGCCTTTAGGTTCTTATCCAAGAGAGACTGAATACTGGGTTGTTTGTTCCAGGGCAATCAGCCTTTCAGGTTCCTGACACCCAATAGAATTGAGAATACTAAAATATCTATGAATTTAATTGGGAATATTCCTGGAAGTAAAGCATGCACACACAAGACCATTGCAAGAATGAAGCCTGTGTAGAAGCCGTTTCAACAGCCTGTAAAAGCTGATGCCTCCACTACATTATATAAAAATAAATGAAGCACAGAGAAACATATTTTGGATCCAATTCAGCATTTTCTCCAATTAACTTCAAGCAAATTCCCAAAGTGTATTAAAAATAAATTGTCCAACTTTACTAAATTCCATTCATCATTAGTGAACCTGGCAGCTGCTGATGTATCAGTTTTTCTTTCCATTGTTTGGCCTATGCGTTGGATTAGCTAAAACAGGTATTAACTGCATTGCCTGGTAGCCTTCCAGCTACAGTTCCCGTAACTTATTGACAGCAGTGATTATATTAACTTCCTTGATATTTTTCAGTTGTGCCCAATGAGATCTTTTGGCTCTGTGTTTTAATATATCCACATTGATATGCTGCTCAGTGATTGAACTCTGCCTTGCTTTTCCAAATGTTTAATGAAGCTACAGAAAACTTTAAAAAAAAATTGGGGACGGAAGCAAGAGCACGAAAGGTCAAATGACCCAGACTTTTTAGGGATACCCAATACAGTGCTAACTAAAATAAAAGTGGAATGGGGAAAAAGCAACAAGTAGAACAAATGAAGCATGGAAATTTGAAATATGAGAAAGAAACAAGTACTAGAGGTAAACAATGACGACCCACCCTGGTATTAAGTTGAATAGTTAAGTAATATGCACTGAAAGGTTAAAATATAGCATTCTCCCCCCTAGTGCTATACATGAAAACATTTACTTCACTGTTTAGGTAAAAGTAGTGGACATTTTTAACATGGAATCCTCACTTGTTTACTGAAACTTCAAAAATATTTTGGCCCACTTGTCCTCTCATACTAATTTTCCATGCTTCTGTGCTCGCTTGAAAAACAATTATTCTATCTAATAGTGAAGTATGCTTCAATGGGTAGATATTTAAATCTGTGGATCAGAGCAATTTATATAGAGTTCTTGGGTCTTCACAGAGCTCTCATTCTTCCTTTTTTGTTGTGCTGTTTTGAGGGTTTTCTTTAGCTTTATTATAATTTTTGATATTAACAATGCATGGTCTCTCTGTACCACAATCAGATCCTGGTCTTGTTTTAGTAGAGATAATAGAGCTTCTCCATCTTCTGCTTCTGTTTATGTAATCCTTCTGCACATATCCTCCCCTCAAACCCCGCTATTGTCATGTCTGTCCATTTGTATTGTTTTGCTTTACATCAGTCAATTCTTGTGATTCTTAGCATTTTGATAATTATAATATTAGGTTGATTTAAATTTTGCTTGCAACAGGTGGAGAGCATTGAAAATGGCCTGTTATATTATTTATTTATTTATTTATAATTTAATTTATATCCCGCCTTCCCTGCCAAGGCAGGCTCAGGGTGGCTCACATAAAATATAAAACAGTTAAAACAGAAATTATATAAAAACAAAGCAATACAATTATAAATAATATGACATAAAATATAAAGTACTAATTTATGTCAGATGATGGGCTTAGCAGCATCCTCAGACAACAGACAACCAATAGCATAGTCTGGGTTAAGTGACTGTTGACAATGATGTTGGTGTTGGGCCAGGGCTACAGTTTTGTGGGTGTGGCTCCCTAATCGAAGGCCAGGTGGAAGAGCTCCATCTTGCAGGCCCTGTGGAACTGTAAGAGGTCCTGCAGGGCCCTGATGTCCTTCAGGAGCTCATTCCACCAGTGTGGAGCCACCACTCAGAAAGCCCTGGCCCTTGTTGCAGCCAGCCTGGCTTCTCTAGGGCCCGGTAGGGCCAAGCGGTTTTGGGAGCCCAGTCATAGTGCTCTCTGGGGAATGTGTGGGGAAAGGCGGTCCCTTAGGTATGTAGGTCCCTGACTATATAGGGCTTTAAAGGTAAGAACCTGTACCTTGAACCGAATTTGGTATGCTACAGGCAGCCAGTGCAGTGCTTTTAGCGCAGACCAGATGGGCTCTTGCATAGGGAGGCCCAACAGCAGCCTGGCCACTGCATTCTGCAACAAGCTGCAGCTTCTGGATTTGGGACAAGGCCATGTAGAGACCATTACAGTAGTCCAGTCTCGAGGTGACCATTGCATGGATCACTATTGCCAAGTCATTGCATTCAAGGAAGGGAACCGACTGCTTGATCAGCCAAAGATGGTAGAAGGCTGGCTGTGCAGTGGCTGCTACCTGGGCTCCATTATTAAGGAGACATCCAGGAGCACTCCCAAACTCCTAACCTCTGACACTGGCACCAACAGCACCCCATCGAAGGTTGGGAGTGGGATCCCTACCCTCGGGTCACTCCGACTCAGGCACAGGACCTCTGACTTCATTGGATTCAATTTCAGTCGACTCAGTCTAAGCCAACCAGCCACAGCTTTCAACACCAGATCCAGATCTTCTGGGTTAGAGCCAGACTGGCCACCCAACAACAGATAGAGCTGGGTGTCATCCGCATATTGGTGACAAGCTGCAGCCCATGCCTCTGGGCAATCTGGGCAAGGGGGCACATATAGATGTTAAATAACATCAGAGAAAGCACCGCTCCCTGGGGCACTCCGCAAACTAGCAGGTGCCTTCGGGACAGTTGTTCCACAATGGCCACCCTCTGTCCCCAACTCTGAAGGAATGAGGTAAGCCACTGCAAGGCAGACCCTTGTATCCCAGTGTCGGCGAGGCGGTGGGTCAGTAGTTGGTGGTCGACCATGTCGAACACCACTGTCAGGTACACACATACCAACACTGCTACGCCCCGATCCAGATGCCTACGAAGGTTGTCTGTGAGAGCGACCAGTGCCGTCTCCATTCCATGGCCTGGTCGGAAGCCGGACTGGAAGGGATCTAATGTGGAGGTGTCATTCAAAACCCTGCAACTGAATCACTATTGCCCTCTCAATTAATTTGCCCAAATAGGGCAAGTTGGATATTGTGTAACAGTCTACAGTTTTTAAGATCCTCATTATATGAACTGACCAAGACCAGTTTATCTCATTCACTGGCACAGCTGGTGTTGGTATAGATCCATAAAATGAGGAATTAAGAAATGAAGCCTGGAACTACACCGGTGTACATCACATGATCACATGGGGACCACTTTTAGTGTAAACTGTAAACCATGCCTTGGTTTTGCTGTGGGAAGTCTTGCAGTCAACCCCTGGTTTGATACATGTATTTCTGTCTTTGTGTATGCGTCTTTCTTGTGTGTAACAAGTGTCTTTAAATAAAATTTCATTTTGAGGCATTTTTGCAGAAATACACATTTAAAATGTGTCCCAGAGTAAATAACAGCATGTAAAATTATACCTAAAGCAGTATGTGAGAATGCAGTTACTGAACTGTGTAAATAAATACAGGTAAATATAGAAGTCTCATTCTTACTTTCCTACTCCTGTAGCTGAGTTAATGCTTTTTTACTGCCACTAGGTTTACTTTTTGGAAACTTTCCATTTAATAATCTACAGCATATGGTTTGTAACAGGTTTGTTATTTTTATGGTAGGTCGCAACAGTAAACCAATTTGATCTGTGCATCTAAATTAAGCCAATGACCTCATGTCAAGCACTGGATGTCAGTGCTCTGAGAAGAAGCCACTTTTCAGGGAACAAACTGTAAATGTACTTTGAAAGCTGCAATCTAGTGGTAGGGCTTGCTGTTGTTTTGATTTGCTTTCTAATACTATATTTATAATTATTTCCTACGGTTGCTAAATCTAGGAAGGATTTACTGCACTTTCTTTTGGATTCAGCACTTTTGGTTCAGTAACACTTAAAAAAACCCTTTGTTGTGATGTGTTTGAAGTCACTATCCATCCTGATGATTCCAATTTAATTATTTTATTCTTGTTTTGTTTTGTTTTTGTTTGTTTTGTTTCTTAACTGAGACTAGAAGGTTGTTTTTTTTCCAATACAGGGTATGCCCATGACTTCCCCTCAACTTTCTGCATACTTAATATCTGAAGGAAAAATCATTGTGAATGTAAAGCATAACTTCAGGGATCTGGCATAAAAAGGTGTTTCATGCATAGAATTTCTTTAGTCACACATTACTAATCTCAGGGGATTTGGCTAGCGAAACTCCTTGTTTAATCAATAAAATATTCTTAGGATTTTTAAAAGTTGTCTGAGGAGTCTGAATTTTCAAAAAATATTCTAACAGACAAACATTTATTAAACCAAGCTACTCTCACCATTTCCTGTTTAGAAGTGTTACACATGACTAACACAGAAGACCTGAAATAAATGCTAAACTATTTGGGCAAAAAAGAGGTGGGGATTCTTTGGTCATGTAATAACCACTGAAAAGCCACATATATGCTGGTTTATCTTATTTGAAAATAAAACAAATATTCGTGAAAATGAACATACATTTTCAGGTATATTTTTTAATATAAAAAGGTATCATACTCTTATTTGGCTCAGCAATACCATTGACCTGTGCACACTAGGGTGTGAAAAAGTTAGAGCAGATTTTTCTAATATAGACTTCTTATTGCTTTCACTTGCTTACATCAGCAATTTTATAGTAAATGTTTTCCCTTCCTTAACACTAGGTACCATTTTTGTAATGCTTTGTTTTAGTCATTTATCAGTTAAGGGTGGAGAACACAAATAACTGAGTAAATATTTTCATCTGATTAAATTTTAACAGGGCTTAGAATTTAACAAAAAGGAAATATCAGTGGTACTTTCCTCTTGTCATAGAGTTTATGGACAGATTTAAATTAAAATTGTGTTACCGCCAATGGTTCAGGCCTCTTCTGGTAGCCTTCAAGGAAACATATTAAAACTAAAGGTGGAAAAATGCCCAGTTATGTAGGGATGGACTGAGAGTGAAAGAAAGGTAGAATGATCAAAGAAGGGATTTGTGCAGGCTATCTGAGCTGTAGCTCACTGGAATAATTTAAAAGATATCCAGTGTTTTCAGACAACTCATCAGATGTAGTAACATCATTTCCAATGTTTATTTGAAAGAAGGCAGGAAAGAAAGTCCAGTACTATATTAATTACACTAGAGTCATGTAATATACTTATTTCAAGAATGAATCCCTCAGACAGCAGTGAAATTGGAGAAACCAGGTGTATTCTGTAGTTAATTTTTCTTCAAGATGATTCTCTGGGGGAGGGGAGTGCATCTGGCTTTCATAATTATTAGAATTTTGTTAAAATTTCCAGAATTTATCTGGCAACAAACATATGAATAGAGAAATGGTTGGCAAACCGAACAGTATTATATAAGGTCGTTAGCCAGCATGTCAGGATGTTCAACTATTTTCCAATATTTCTGTGACTACTGGGACCTGGAAAGTGCAATACATAACTCACACAACTTATAGTAAGTACTTTTTGTTCATCTGCCTTATTTATACCCTGCCTTCCTCCCTGATGGGAATCCAAAGCAGCTTACACTGTTGTCATCTACCCTTTTTTATCTCCACAACAACCCTTTGGGATGGGGCAGGCTGAGAGTGGATGACTGGCCCAAGACAACAAGCAATATTCAGTGGCAGAGAGGGAATTCAAACATGTATCTTTCAGATCCTAGTCCAACTCTCTAACTACTACACTGCACTGTGTGAAACTTTTAGTATGAAAGTATTGGTATGAAATGAATGCTTGGGTTTGGGAATTATTGCTATGTTTAATACAACAAGAACTTGAGACATGAGAGAGACCTCGGTCTCTTACAACATGGCAGCATCTGTTTTCTTATCTTTGGTTCCATTAGCTACACTGCTAACTACAAAAACCATCTACAGCCCAGCTATAGCAACAAAAGTACAGTTTTCTATGATAGAGTTCTGTGACACCTGCAACTGGAACCCCCTAATTCCATAATATAAGTCATCTGATCTAAAACTCTATGTGTGTATGCCATTGAATCACAATTATCTGGTAACAATAAAAGAACTATAATGTGATCTGGTTGTATCTATTATTTTACTACCTTGCAAGCAGGTACCAACCAACTGGGGCAGGAAAGTGCTGAACTTGATGGCATCCCATAGAGTTTTTCTACATGTTCTACACATTGCAGGGAAGGTGCATGCAGGAGATTTGGGTTGGCAGCTATGTACACTCCATAAGATCTAGGTATTAACTTCACTGAATTTTGTATCATAGAACTGTCTTATTTTTTCCAAAATAATACACTCCAAACTCCCTTAACCCTTCCTTTGCACCCCAGAGCCTGTGTTTCCTGTTTATCCCTCTCCTAAGTGAGCAGAGTTTAAAAATCATGTAATGGAGAAAGCTGTGGCCACTTCTCTTTCCAAGTACATTACACAAGGCAAAGTTTTAACTCTCATTCATAGGTAATCAAATTCATTTGACCACGATCAGAATATTTTATTTCACACCTCCTTTTAAATGTTAGTAACTTTCCATGCCACCTGCCCAAGCCAACAACCACTTGGATAATGGAATACCTTCCCTTAGCTCTATGAATTTAGAAATGAACTATCAGAACAAATGTTTCTCATCCACTAATTATTCTCTGAGAAGAATGGCATATAAACAGACAACTGTTTTGAAACCTGAGTCTGCTGTTAACGAAGGGATCAGAAAAAGCAGCTGTTACTTATTTCCAAATGTGAATGGGTAAGGAAAAAGTAGGAAATCGGGCAAGAGGTAATTGACCAAACTCAATTATTAGGATTATTATTCATATGAGTACCAGACTGAGGAGATCATTTCCCTTAAAGAATACATTCCTCAGATGTGAAGAGAAAACCATGAGAACAAAAAACCCCTCCAAAACCGTACTTTAAAATATTTTCATTTTTTTTCTTTCCCTTTTTCCCGCTGGCTCAGCACTAAATGGTTGATCCAACATATACCTCCCTTGTCTGACCTTGACATCAAACTTTTTAAAAAGGATCTACAATTGGACTAAGTAACATAAAAGCTCAACATAACAACACTGGAAGGACAGAAGTGGAATGTTTCACTGCTGTGATCTAAAAGGCAATGACTTAAGAACAACAATTTACTAATCAGGAGAATCTGAAAGAGTTTCTGCGTTTCCTAGAGCAAACATCAAAACAATGTCTAGTCTTCTCTCAATTATCACTTCAGGGTTTAAGATTGGAACTTCTCTGCGTATCTGAGGCCAAAATCTGTTAATACATTTGCACGTTTGCAGACTGCTTCAGGGAGACTTTCAGATGCTAACAGTGTATATGGCCATGTTAAATTATCCTGAAAAATGCAAGTTCTATTTAAAATCCTGTGGGCTCAAAGCATTAATGAGGTTATACTCAATTAGAAGGAGGAATTCCACTCCACAATTTATTCTTCAAATATGGGAAGCACATATTTAAAAAATGAATAGAGTTTATACATTGCTAGACCTACAAGCCTATGTGAAAGTTTTCAGGGTTTCAGTCCTGTTGTATTTACAGGTACAAAGAGAATCAGCTTGATTAACTGTTTATATGTATGTTTATTTTTTTAAAAAAATGTGAGGAAAAAGTATATTTTACAAGGAATATAGACAAGTAGACACTACAACTATTTAGATCACCACAGTTATCTAATAGTTGGATCTCTTAGCATTTTTATACTTGAGATATTCACACAGAGATGCAGAAGACTCAAGGACAGAATAACACATAATATGCTAGAGTAGATCACCAGTTTATGAAACCTGCTCTAAGAGAGTGACTTTATCTTTAACAGTTTTTAAAAATATAGTTCAATTAGCACACACCTCAAAAATTGGCTCAAACCCCCTAAGTATAGTCAAGCAGCAGAATCTAACACCCCAAACAATTCATAAACTAACATATCTGCTAAATTTGAGAAATGAGCTATCTTCCTTTTTATTTCCTTGATCAATTTTCTTGGCATCCCTCATGAACTGTTTTCTAAATCTGAGACAGTCTTCTTTCTGCATAAAAATTAAGAAGGCATGCTGCTACCTGCCGCAAGATTATTTACCTTCAAATATTAATTATGATGTATCTGATAACTAATGAACTGTGGCACTGAGTCTCTTGAAGATTCATTCTTTCAGTTGAGGGATATTCTTCATCAAATTGTACTTCTCTGTGACATTTTTTATGATGCCAGTAAATTATAGGTCTCTAGACAATCCCAAATCTTCCTTATGACCAGATGCTGGAAGTTTCTGAATGTTCTGAAACCATGAGAGGACCTTGGCATCTGTTGAGCACCAAAGTCAATGGAAATTCCAGATGCTTTTTAGCTGGATGACTATCACTAAGCTTCAGATAGAAACACAGACAAAGAACTGTCTCCCAAAATTTATCCTCAATTTAGAAAGGAACTCATCCTGCAAATAACCTCACTTTTCAAACTTTTTTTTTAATTGAAGTGTTTTAGACTGCTGAGCAATGGATTCATCCATTTAATGTCTTGTTCTTTTAAACAGACACTGGGCAATGTACATGCATACATTAATGATGTACAGTTTTTGAGTGGATATCAGAAGGTGTGTTCATTTTGATTTGTACTCAGGGACCAATTTTCAGACTGAAGGTCTGAATCATATACAGTAATGTTATATGTGTTGAATACGTTAAGCAAACCATTCCTGCCACATCTGACAAGTCTAGGGTTTGTTTTACTTGTGGAAATACAAGACACTATTTGTATTGCTGTAGCTAAAGCAGAATTGCAGGACTGAGCTATAACCAACTGCCCTCAGCAATTCCCCCTCAATATTCTGTGCATGTTTGAAATCTGAAAATATGAAATACATGGAATGATAAAGTTCTTGAACAATGTTTTTCAAGTTTGACTCCTCTGTTGTAATGAGAAATAAAGATGATAAAGAATCTATTTCACACAGAAAAAGAAGGGTTAAGAATGCAAATTGGCATGATTTTATGCATTCTGAGGATGATAAATATGTCAAGGATGGAAATTGTGGGCACAGATCAATGTCACGTGAATGCAAAGTATGCAGTCTGATCATTATCTTGTGGCCCACTTTGGATGCAACCTTAAAGGCCTGACTGAATGCAGATGTTGGAATCTGAAAAATTATTAAATGCTCATATTCTTTATATTTAGCTTAACAGCACTGCTATCAGTTTGTGAGAGACATCTGTGCTAATACTCCCAGCCCTAAACAAGCCCTGCTCTTTCTGTTTATTTCTGTTTTGCATCTTCACCACCACCACCATACTATTGTTTTAAACTTTATCCCAAGACTGTTATGCACAATACAGGCTCTGCAGGCAGACCAAATTACTTTTATGGATCACATCCATAATCAATAAAACAAGGGGAAATTCATGTTATTTGTACATGCATTGTGCTCTTATTCGTTTCATATATGATTCTTCTATAAACAATTGCTTTGAATTGTTTTGGTTAGATCAAGGCCTATTGCATACAAAGGGTCTTTAGTAATGTTTGTTGACACCACAGATTTTTTCCCTGCATTTAACATTTATCTTAAGAGAGAAACCAGTGTTCAGAAAAGTAACTATGGTGACAATAAATATAATGATTCTTATCTACTGAAGTGTATCTGTGGATGGAACAATTTCTGCCCAGGGAACATGACTTTCTTGTACCTCCCCCACCCAGCAGCCGGATTTCAGAGGGATGCAGTGGGAGGGGTGAAACAAGAGTCATGCTTCATGGGCAGAAATTGTTCCATCCATGGAAACACTTCAGGGGATCCAAGCCAGACTTTGCAATTATGTAATAAACTATTATAAATATATTACTACTAAAGTGAATGCCTTGATTTTTAGTTCCATTGTTTCAGATATGGTGAGACCTTCTTAAAAAGTGACTTTAAAAATGTTACCATAGGTTAGCCTTGGTTTTCTGTTTGTTGTTGTTGTTCAGTCGCACAGTCGAGTCCGACTCTACAGTAATACATTTATATATGTAAACTGTCTTTCCAAACTTTAATTGTATAAATGAAAAGGAAATGATCCAACAGAAACTTGCATTTTTCTAGATCAAGATGGGTAGCTGTGTTTGTCTGTAGCAGTAGAAAAGAGTCCAGTAGCACCTTAAAGACTAACAAAATTTGTGGTAGGGTATGAGCTTTTATGAGTCACTGCTCACTTCTTCAGAAAAACTTACCCATAGAACTACAGAAGAGGCTATGCCTTTTTATTTATTTATTTATTTGACTTATATCCTGCCCTCCCTGCCAAGGCAGGCTCAGGGCGGTTTAGATAAGATGCATAAAAATATAAAATACATAGAGCAACACATAAAACAATTTATCGTACAGTTATAACAGACATAAAATGCAAGGTGCTGGAGCTAGAATAGATGGTAATAATAGCATTATAAAATTGTATAGCGGTCACAACAGGACATGTTGGTTAACCAAAAGGGAATGGTCAGACTTGGAATTCAGCTTATCTTTTCTGATTTTGCTGGCTGGCACAGGCTGCTGATGAAACATCCAGGAGGAGGGCCTAACACAGTGCAGTTGTTATGTGCAGATCCTAATTTTTACATAACTTTTGTACTAAAATTCATACCTGGTTTGAAGTAGAAAAAAAATGATATGAGATCATTGTTTAAAGGTCTCTTAGAAACATTTGAGATCATCTACCTAGTTTGTGCTAGCATAGAAGGAGGGGGAATCCTCATTTTGATATAAAATATCAAAGTTTCATCATAACTTTAGTGTAGACCTTTTAAATGGAGAATGTAGACATTTTTCCCTTTAAAAGTATTATATTACAGCCTGTGAAAACATTGGCAATAAACTGACCTTTGCACTTGATCAGTCCGAAAGGTTGTTGTATTTTTATCACACTTTTGTGCCTGTGTAAGCTGCCCTGAGCCCGCATGCGGGGAGGGCGGGGTATAAATGAAATGAAAAAAAAATAAACAAATAAAATAAGTAGTTGGCTAGACATCCATGGGAGTAGGAGCTTTAAAAAGCCTTTTGAGGAGGACTGCTGAAAGCAATTCAAATGTTTAAATTTAATGCATCTCTTTCTCAAATGGCAGTAAAATCTGAACAATTCTGAGAAGTCTTCCAAGTAATGCTAACTCAGGAGACAATTAGTAGATAGATTCAGATAGGTAGTTTATGCAAACATCCTATTTTTTACATGGGAAAACACTCTGAGGTGAGAGATTTGCCCACAGTTGGCATCCCTGACCTTGCACTTATTGGACGAACAGAGCAGGGAGATGCCAGGTGTGGCCGATGTCAGGGGAATGAGCATGTTGGTCTGGCCTGATAAGGGGTCATTTCCTGTGGGAGCGCACAGGAGTAGAGCTCCAGCAGTAAGGAGCCAAGGAAGTGGGCACATGCAACAAGCCCTGCCCCCTGATCCCAGAAGCCCTCAGTTGGGCCACGAGAAGCAAGAAGCAGCCAGGTAAGTTGCAGAGCCCCCCCCAGCCCGCCTTCAGGTACAAGCTCTCCCTCCTCTGTGAGGGCAGATCTACATGCCCCCCCCATAGCTAGCAATCCAAAACAGTCCAGTGGCACCTTTAAGACCAAGTTTTATTCAGGTACAAGCTCTCCCTCCTCTGTGAGGACAAATCTGCACGCCCCCCCCCCAATAGCTAGCAATCCAGTCCAGTGGAGCCTGAGTGGTGGGTGTTGCCTTCTGACACACTTCCAGTGATGTCAAGGGGTGTGTCATATGCAAATAAGTTATGCTAATAAGTTATGCTAATGAGCTCCTGCACATCTTTTTCTATGAAATGACCTCTGGGTCTGATGTCAGAGGAATGGGCCTTGGATAAGCTGCATCATCCAGAGGACACCAGCAGGACAGAGAAGGGGGCAGCTTGCAAGGGCAAACTGTCAGCAGTGACCACTGAGAAGCTGTGGCTGGAAGAAGGTACAGTGCAGCCTGCTCAGCAGGCAGAAGATCAGCCAGCCACCAGTCCCTAGGACTCAACAGCAACTGCAGAAGGTGGCAAGAGTACTGGAGCCACCACCAAGGCCAGGACATCAGCAACCATGCCCCTTATGGGTCTGGGAAGGGGGTGAAAGCCCTCTTGGAAGGGCAGGGGAGGGAACTGGCAGCAGCAGCATCCTTAAACTCAAGGGAGCAGGAGAAGAAGTCCTTTTAGGCAGAGGTATCAAACTCATTTGTTATGAGGGCCAGATCTGACATAAATGTCACTTTGTCAGGCCAAGCAATGTGTACTATAAAACATAGTGCCAGGTAGCAGAGATATAAACTGTATAAAGGACAGCAGCTGGTAAGCTCTTAGTTATTGGATCCTCTCTGCAAGACCCCATACGCTGGGTGGGGTGGTTTCAAAAAAAAAAACCTACATGGGCACCTGGACAGCTAGCAGTGCAGCATGGGGCAGATGCTCCCACACTGCTTGACTGCTGCAGATGAGGTTGTTCCACCATGCTGAAGCCACGATTGGAGTGACTCTGCCCACTCCCTTTGAGCAGCCTCCTGTTCCCTCCCTTGCACTGTTGCTCACGGGCCACATAAGAGCCCAGGACTGGCCAGTTTTGGTCCCCAGGCCTTATGTTTGACACCCCCAGAGTTACAAATCATTTCTAGACTAAAAAGATCCATTCCCATGGAGAAAATAGATGTTTCGGAGAGTGGACCCTGTGTTATTGTACCACACTGTTTCAAGAACAGCTGTGCCAGAACTATGGCTTGCCCATCCAGCAGGTGCAAGTGGAGGAGTGGGGAATCAAACCCAGTTCTCCCAGATTAGAGTCCTCACACTTAACCACTACATCAAACTGGCAGTGCAAACTTACTCTCTTCTGAGGTTTATTCCAGGGCCACCCCTATCAAAAGGAGACTCTGGCTAGGTTCTGACATAATCAGACAAGATTCTTTTAATTCTTCCATGGTTGATCATTCTTATACAACAGAGATGGAACAGTGATATTTTTTTTCACTGAAAACGAACAATTCTGATTTCTGTGGTTCTCTCTCTCAAAGTAACCAGTAGATGTGTTGAGAACAGTTATTTATTTGTTTGTTGTTCTATCTTTCACAGATCAGCCAATATAATACAAACAGAAATCAAACGAGTTAGCTTTCTTCCTTTATTTACTTCCTTTATAATCCATCTTTCTCACTGAGACTTTAGGCAGATTACAAATCAGAAAGCAATGCAATAAAACAGTATAATACAAACTATGCATAAAAACAGATTACAAAAAAGGACAGCATATTAAACACAACAATCAATGCAATAAAACAGGATTACATAACTGGAGAACAATATATCTGGAGAATCTGCAGAACAATAAAGATAATATAGTAAACACACTAAACAATGCAATAATATCCAAAAGACTTCCTTCTCCCCCTATGTCCCTATGCAACAACTACACCCTGCACACTGCCGCCTACTGGCTGTCCCCACTGAAAATAGTCCATCCAGTATTAACCAAAGCCTGTGGATTTTCCCTTGTAGCTTCCACTTAGTGGAACAGGATCTCTGAGGAAGTGGGGGACTCTGTTTTTAGAAACTTTCAGAAGGTGCTACAAGACCATCTTATTTGCAAGGGCTTTTAATGGTGGCATAACTTGCAGAGAATGCTTGGGTACAGACATTACTCATTAATGTTACCCATTTTGGGGGTGATGCTTTCAGAAGCTTTGCTCAGATGACACAATCTTGCTGCAGCTGAGCATATCAGGGAGGTGGTCCTGCAGAAGTGTACAACCTAGAAGTGTACAACCTAGGCTATTCCAGTCTTTGTAGATAGTAATCAGTACCGAACTGAACCTAGAAACTAATGGGTAAGACTGGGGGCAGTCCACAAGGTCTTGACTCCAATGCTTGGTCCACTGCTTCCCTTACAGTCTGTGGGACTACTTCACTAGAATTTTTTTCTTTGTACATTGGAATCTGACTCATCATGCACACTGACTGGAAGTAGTACAAGAAAAAGCTCTGTGGATTAGGCTTCATGACTGTTCAATACTATTTTCAAGAATTCTGAACAGTTAAATGCTTTTCCCAAACAAAGTAAATGAGTAGTAGCATGGGACCCTTTTCCCCAAGATTTGTTCCAAAAGACAGCACTTTCCTAATAAGACTAGCCCAAAAGGCTTAAGCATAACAGTGTCCTTTTTCATATTTTCAGCAGAGTTGTTCTTTATAAACATATAAACCTTTAATCATTTGAGCTGCTGGCTAGACATCTGTTGGAGGTTTTGGAAATTTGAGTATTAAAGAAAACCCCTCCTAATTATACAGTATTTTCTAAGTGAAAGTGAGAAATAAAAAAGCAGTACATTATGAAACCTCTGATAATAATGGGACTTGGCTAGAAAAGAAGTAGGAGCCTGGCCATGTTGATGGCTTTTTTTCAGCGTTACCAGGCTCAAATAAAGACTCTGCTACATTCCAGAAGAATCATAATTCAAAATCTCATTAGGATTGAGATAAAGACTTTTGTTGTCTGTGGAGTCCTAAACAAAGTTACACCCTTGTAAGTCCATTGAAGTCAATCTGCTTAGAGTTGTAGTGTTAATCAGGTACAACCTTGTACAGTGGAGCAAATGGTAGTACTGAGCTGAAATGCTCTCCCATGAATTTTTCTTCCATATTCTAAAACTGTGAAACTGAGATAGTTTTCTGGCAATTTCTTCAGGTGGTTGTGGTGATAACCAGCATTAACAATCACACTTTCTACTGTTGCAGACCCACAAGACACCAGAGAAATATCACAGCTATGTCACTTTGTGTTGAAGTCACTAAGAGGTACCAACAGGGAATGGTCTCAAATGGGAGCTCTCCGTATCCAGATTCAAATGCTTTGCAGTCTCAGGGAACTGGCAACCTGCATCAGTTGTAAGGCTGGCAAACAGAGATCTGTGTTTCAACTGAAACCCTCTATGTTGCAGTATGAGAACAACCTGCTCAGCTAATCTCCAGGGCCAACTTTGGTCCACCAGCCCCTCAATCTAAAGAATTTATCTGGGGGAGGGGGAGTGAAGACACTACCTAGCCTCCTTTCTGACACCCTGCTTACACTCTTGGATTTGATCTTTGACTAGGTTTCCTTGGACTCGGTCTCTGGCCCTTGGCACCTCAAATTCAGCTCCTGCCTAATTTTCCTCTGATACCTGTGACTGATGGCAGTGAGTGCAGCCAGTCCCAACTACCAGAACTAATCCTACACTGAGACATAGCTAATCACATTTCACTACATTGTAACATTGCTTCCTGAAATCATTATGGCATCTTGTGAGGTCAAGAAATGTTACTGAGCAGCAGCAGGAAGTGTGGCCACCTCACCATGACCACAGACAGGGGTCATTTTGGGGGGGAACGTGGGGGAACGCAGTTCCCCCGGGTGAGGTGGGGGGCGGGGCACACAACAAAGCCCTGCCCCTGCTTCCGGTCGGGGTAAAATGGCGATTTGACGCACCCTGTAAGTGCTCAGGGTAGATGGGTGTTCCTTACAGCAGTTTGGACTGTATTTTGGTCCAATGCGGCTTCCCCTAGGCAGGGGGAATGACTGGCAGGCATCAAGGCCCAAGAGAGAGTTGAGATTGGTGTGATCAAGTCTCGGAGGAGGCTTATATTACACTTTGATCCCCTCTCCCGAAGCGGGCGAGCGCATTCAGGGGGTGTGGCCTCATGACATACCTCCTGTGATGTCAGGGGGTGTGGCATATGCTAATGAGTTATGCTAATGAGTTCCCCTAGCTCTTTTTCTACGAAATGACCCCTGACCACAGAAATAGGCAGTGTCAGAAAAAAAGGTAAGTGGGTTTCATGAAGCCTTTTTCTCTCTGTTTCAGAGGGTAAACAACATTTTGGTCTGCAGTAGAACAGCTAGATTCCAGTCCAGTAGCACCTTAGAGATCAACAAAATTTTGGGGGGTATGAACTTTGGAGAGTCAAAGCTCCCTTCATCAAATTCGCCCAATACATTATCCTGTGGGTGCTATGCCCACTCATATGGTCCCTCACTGATCTTTTTTATATTACATGAATGCCCACCTGTCAAAAGTGGACTCTGGTATTATCTATTGTAGGAGAAGCAACAAGCCAGGATCATCCTTATACTGCTGTGGTTAAGCTATCCTAAGCCAACTCCCTCTAGGTCTGTGGGAAAGAGCAGAAGGAATAGATGATTTGCACTGCTACAAGGGTATTTGGATATTCTTGGCAATGGAGCAAACAGCACTTCTCAGCCTTTTGGCTAAGATCAAGCGACAGTGGTGCAAAGGAAAACAGGCTCAGGCTCTTTTAGAATACATCAGCAGAAGTACAGTGCCCAAGCCACATTGGACAGGCAAGATCATCTCAGCTAAGCACATCACACCTAATTTAACATCCTCTGTATGATTTGAGCATCACATTTCAGGAAGGATAGTTAGAAACAAATTGGACTGGGAGAGTTATTATAAATATTATACATGGCTTAGAATGCAAGTCATATGAGGAGAGGTTGGGGAAAAAAACAGTAGGTTTAGGGGGAAAGGATTTTTAGGCAATATATGACATCTATATTGAGTTATCTGAAAGGCTGAACAAAGCAATTGTGCTATATAACCTGGAAAGAGGAAGAGCACACTTGGTCTGTCCCAGTATGCCTGACACAATTCTCTTGGGGTAAAACGGTGCATTAAAAGAAACAAGAGCTGTTGTCAAAAGTGGTAGCACTCTTCCCCCAGCATTGTAATGAGGTGGAAGAACTTAACTGATGGCATTATCTAATCCCCAAAATCAGACAATGATAAGGACTTCTTTTCAATATTCAGTTTTCCCCCCAATATTCTTTTTAATATGGTTCTTTTCAATATTCAGTTGTAGTTTTATTAACCTTTTAGATGTCCATTTATATGGTGCACATGCTGTAGAGCTCTACATGGTAAAGAGTATATAATTTATTTGTATAACTCAACATAATATTGTGAATAAGGAATACATTTTTAACAGGGAAAATTCAGGGCAAAGAAACAGAAAATGGCACAAAAGAACTGTAAGATTCCCAGAAGGAAAAAGTGTAGTGATGGGTTTTGGGTCAAAATATCAAGAATGAATGAGTCACCATGCTATCCTATGCAAAGGTACTTCAGTGCAAAAAAACCAACAACCCTATTTATAGGAAGCTTTATGATTCAGGAAGCAATCCTAAGCATGTCCCCTGAGCAGTAATTCCCATTTTTTTCAGTCAAGTTTACTCTCAGGAAAATTTTTCATGAAAGCAGCTTAAGTCATTTTATCCATATAGAAGCTGGGAGAATTTTAAAAGATAACCTCAAAACTGACAACTAACCCCTTCCTCCCTCTTTATAGAGACAGACCAATAAAAGAGTTTGACAAGACTAAGTGGGCCTTAATTGGCAGTTAAGCATGCAGAAGGTCAAGGAATACTATCCCCAGAGAGACAGCCTGATGTCTATATCCCATTGAAATATACAAGACTAACCAAGTTTGCCTTCTTAATAGCCCCATTATGGTATGCCAAGCATATGTAAAGACACATTCGTGGTGACTGGTTTACACCTCTGGATACTTGCCAAAACCTTGTGTCTCGGCCTATTTTAGAAGCACAATAACATGTTCTTATTGGCCAGAGGTGAATCAAGGTAAAAAAGATGATGTTATGTTCTGTTGAATCTATTTCACTTTATTTTAATTTGGCTTTTCATGGAATATCAGCCTGTGAGAGAGTTGCTATAGGAGTACAACATACTTTGATTTTCTGGGTGGAAACAGTATTTTCTATAGGACCTTTGTCTGTGTTCACTTAGTTCAACCAAGCGAACATACTGAGTGCCTTAGCAAGCCAGACAAAATGCTTTGCCACCTGCACATGTCTGAAAACAAATGAAGAACTTTCAAGTTTAATCTTTTACTGGAAATTACAGCACAGCCTTTTCCTACCGCCTAAAGCTCTGTTCTCTTGAGGCCCATATCTTCAGAAACAACAGTATCCAAATTCCAATGGAGCCTGATCAAACAACATAGGAAATGTCTTCTTGTTGGTTTATTATGTGTTTTCCCTTCATATAAAGCAAGTGCTAACACACAAGAGTGTGTTGTGTGTCCTTAACTCAATCCATTTTCATTCCATGATCAAACGCAAGTAAGGAAATACAGGCACAGTAAACCATTGTGTTGTTTCACCAGAGGAACTTGAATTGGGAAAGGCAGCATGCACGCACACAGACACACACAGTTCAGACATTTACTCATGTGACTGTAAGGGTAGGTTCATAGATCAGAGTGAGACAAATCACATACAGAAGGAGTTTCCAACATCAAAACTTCTTTCCACAAATCTCACAACACTTACTCTGCAGTAGCGGTTATTGCAACTTTACATTTCTTTCCCTAAAATTGGAAACATAACAGTCTTCAAATGTGCCAGTAATCTACTTTTAAAGAAGGATTTACTAAAAAGAAAATATAATACCCCTTGGTAAGTAGTACTACTAGCTGCATTGGTACTGGGAGCAGTTACAGTCCAAATTTAAGCAAGATCTGTAGCCCTCTAAGTCCACTGGTAGGCTCGGAAAAGAGTAACTCTGTTTAGGATGGAACTCTTAAATGGGTTGTCTTCTTCCTTAAATATAGTTTGCAAAAATTTGTACCATTGCCACAGCAATAGCCCATAAGATCTGACTATAAATGACTTTTTTGTTTCATTTGGCATTCCCTTAATGATCTCTCTTTCCTGCCCTATGTTTTAATTACTGTTTTATATGTTTTTATGTGTGTTTTCATTTTGACTTTAATTGTTTTTATGAATTGTTTTACTGGCACATTTTTATAATGTTTTGTTCTAACTGTTAGCGGCTTTGGTGGTCCTTGTTGGGCAGAAAGACAGCATACAAGGTTGACAGATAAATAAATAAATAAATGCTGAAATATTTTCTTACACTCTTCTGAATCCTTATACCTACTTATTAAAAAATTAATGAGCCTTACAAAACACACAGTATTATTAATTTTACTTTCTCATTTCTGGGTTGTAAAATTTTGGACCAATATATGGGCAATTCTTTTTTTATTGCAAACTATTTATAATTCAAACTGCTATAATCTGTGTCCTTTCTCCTTGGAATACTTGGCAATGGCCACTTCATTAGATGATGATGAAAAGGATTACTAACACAGAGGATATGTCTATAAATGGTTAATATGTATGACTGTTAAAACAGAACCTCTGTTCAAGGAAGCATTTCCAAGGAGCAGATGTAGAGGTTAAGCAAAAAAAGAGGCCTACCACAACATCCCTTCTTGGGGAGTGTTCCAGATAACTCTAGTGAGCTACCATCAGAGACAAAATCTATTCCAATACTATTATAGAAGCCTTTAATATTTACAGCTGTATTATTATACTATTCATAAAAGTAGACTCTTCATGCAGTTCTTGCATGTTGGATTCCTCTTATAGAAGCCACCAGCATATAACTGTGATGGGACTTTCTACTACCATATCACTAGAATCAACTTTGAGTATTGGGCTCCATGAACTTTCTACCTGGAGGTACATGGCCAATTTTACTTTTTAGACTCTATTGTCATAAAATGTCATAAAATGACATAAAATGTAATGCCTGGTAGTGGAGATAAAAACTTTATAAAGGAAACAAACTCAAAGATTTTTTTTTATTTAAAATTTTAAAAATGCTTGAAACATTAGCTCTGTAAGCTGCAAACCTACTTTTGATTTATTGACATTCACCCCAGAAATATCATGCTCAGAGTTCTGAGTCTAGGACTCAGGTTAAAACATGAAATGGCTGAGTGATTAACAGAGTCTGGCGAAGCAAGCTATGATGCAACAGCAGCAGCAGAACTGGAAGCAGGAAACGGCCAGTTCCACAGCGGGCCTGATGGAAGCCCTCCAGGGGCCTGATCCAGCCCCCAGGCTGCATGATTGACACCCCTGCTATAGACTATCTTCATCATACTGGCTGGTCTAATGACTGGAATAAAATTCTGAAATTCTGAAATTCTTCATCATAGACTTTCCAAATGTGTAAAAGACAGCTGTCAAATGCCCTTAAACATACAGAAAGGACTACAGGCAAACAAAAGGGATTAATTTTTAGTTTTCTCAATAGTATCTATTTTTAAAGCCCCATGGGTGCACACTTCCAAGACCCTGATATTCAGAGGTCACAGAGAAAGTACATCTGTATGATGCAGTATAGTAACAAAATAATTCTTTTTAAAAATCCTTCAAAACTACCCTTTTGTGTTCTCAATTATTTTTAATGTAATTTAAATAATCTAAAAATTATTTTAGCACACAAAAGGGTATCAAATCTGCTTCTTTTTGTGTGTATTTCCCCCATTTTTATCTAGATATTTATACCCTGCTTTCTATACCCTGTAAGAGCCAGTTTGGTGCAGTGGTTAGGAACGCAGACTGGAAGCTGGGAGAACCAGGTTTGACTCCCCACTCCTCCACTTGAAGCTGCTGACATGACCTTGGGTCAGTCGAAAGTTCTTTCAGAGCTGTTCTCAAAAGAGCAGTTCTCGAAAGAGCTATCTCAGCCCCACCTACCTAACAAAGTGTCTGTTGTGGGGAGGGGAAGGGAAAGGAGATTGTAAGCTGCTCTGAGACACCTTCAGGTAGTGGAGGGCAGAGTATAAATACAATCTCTTCTCTTCTTTGAAATGAAGACTCAGTAGCCCTAGAGACTAGGGCTACTGTCAGATGTGCATTTTAATCTGCTGTTGCCCCTCCTCTAATTGATCCAGGTTATTTTGTAACAGAGAATACTGATCAGACTCATCCCTTTTAGAACTCTTCAAAGCGCTTTTACTCCATTCTTGATTGATCAGATGCATGTCAGACCCAGTAGCCCAGGAGTGTTGCTGTTGGCCATTTTTAAAAATAGTTTCTCCCTTGAGCATGCCCACAAGCACTGATATGCCTCCTGGGATATGTAGTTCATAGGACTGTCAACCATTTTTTTAAAAAGTTTGTCCTCTGGGCATGCGCACAAGTACTGATCAGCCTGCTGGGACATGTAGTCTCCCTCTCTAAACTTTTCAATTTATCCCTTCCCCAAAACACAGGAAAAAGTTGAAGTACAAGTATGAAGAAAACAAAGTTTAGAACAACCCCTGTGGGGGGGGAGGTGCGAATATGCAGTTATGTGCACTTCGTTAACTAATAAAAATGGCGACTGAAAAACAAGAGACCAGTCAGACCTGCCTGATATCTTGGGTGAGCAACAGAGCGATCAGACAACAGGAAATCCAGTGTGAAACCAGCTCAATACAAAAGGACCAGACTTAAGCAGGTATCAAAGAAACACAGTAAAAGGGGGGGACACAGACGACTGGGGCACGACAGATGTTGCTGTCTGATCATGCATTTTAAATCTGTAAGGGAACAGCAACGACAACAGATCAAACTTCACGTCCAATTACAGCCTAGGTCACCCAGAAAACCTCCACAGCAGAGTTGGAATTAAAACCTGGATCTCCCAGTTCTGTAAAATTTGACAGAAAATCACTGTAGCAAAAAGACTAAAGAGTAAATACATTCCAACAGAGACCAAGCTGGAGGAATCTGATCATCTTTTTAAAAAAACCTGCAATGTTCAGATTGTATAGCTCAAAAATGAAACTTGAGGATTATTATGAAAAGAAACATAAAATGCAATTTATGGGGATTTATGACACTCATCTCAAGTCATGTTCCTCTGTGAACCAGACCGTGTCAACTTGTCCATTAGCCAGAATAAATAGGAAAATGGGAATAATTGTTTCCCTTTGCTGCTGCACCACTGGAAAGCTTTACTTGTTTTGGATACTTTGTAGATTGTGAATGCTCTAGAAGTGCACATAAAAATGGCTTTTCAGGAAGGGTTTGTTCATCACTGAGCATTCAACCCTAAGACTAAATGTATAATATCTACAAAATAAGCTGAGACACTTGAGAGCATAGGAATGAATGAACCAGTAAACTCCTATAAAAATTATACCCCATGAAACTCTGTCATGGCTGTATGCAAAAAACAGCAAACAACTACGGTTCCATCTCTGTTTAGTTTATTTTCATTTGTTTCAAATAAAAGTTACATAGGATAAGATACATTCATTTCTGTTTTGTTTAAGGAAGAAAGCAACCTGAAACCAATTCTGGTTGTAAGTGATTCATATGTATTATTCATTCAAACTATGGGAAATTTAGCAATGGGCCTTAGTAGTTTTTTTTGGGGGGGTGCAAAGGGCAAGGCAAGACAAGGCATCCATCAGGTCTGAAAAGGATTTTACTCACAAATGTTTCCCTCCCTCAAGTTCCACAGAATAAATGACAAGTCATTCACCTCCTAGCCCAAGTGATGGGCTAGGACAGCTGCTGGAGATAAAAGCTTGAACAACTGAGATAAAGGATACAGGCTTTAAGGTGGCTTGCATGTCACCTAGCAAGTGGTTTATAGGTAGATGGATGGAAAACTGATGTCACCAGTATAAGTCAGCAATCCCCTGCTGAATAGGGTTGCCAGTACTGCCTTGGCATATGCTGAGAGATTTCCAGGGCAGCGCCTGGGAAAGGCGGAGTTTGGAGAGAATATGCTGTCACTTTCAGGTGACTATGTAGGAATTTTCACAATCTTACCAAAGAGATATGGGGAAATTCCTAGAACATCACTTTGGGGGCAATATTCCAGACATTGTTCTCCTGAGTTTATTGAGGGCAGGGAATCGAGTTCAAGGTGTGGAGGGCAAATGGCAAGCCAACTGCTGCCATCATTCCTAACTAGGGATGGGCACAAACTGAACCACAAAGTAATATTTGTCATTAATTTTACCCTGTTTATGGTTCATGATGGGTCTACCATCACAAGGTTTCACAATTTTTAAGCAGTTTGTAGATAGAGCAGAAAGCAGAGGTTTAAAGGCACTCTGAGTCCCTTTAAACTCTTTCTTTCAATCTACTCCCCACAAAAACCTGGGGGAAAAGCTGAGCAGTAGGGCACTTCCCTGCCACTCAGCTGTTGTTGGGGCTTTGTTGTGCAGTCCCTTTAAAGGGACTACACAAGAAAGCCAAAACAGCTGAGTGATGGGGAGTGCCTTCCCACTGCTCAGCTGTTTTTTCTGCCAACCTCGCTGAAAGGGACTGCTTAATTGTATAAAATATTGTGGAGGCAGATGATAAGTAAAGTGAGTCTAGATGTATTCCTAAGGACCTAATTTTTTTTGGGACCAATTTCAGCCAATTAAGTTCATAATGATCTGTCAGCATTAAAAAGGTAAAGGAATTCAGGTCAGGATTAAACTGAAGGGGCAGCCAGAATTTTATGGTCAGAAGCCAGGCCCGAGTTTCCAGCAGCATCTGGCCAATTTCATGACAGATCGCAGCGTATGGGACACAATTAGGCAGTCCAAGGGTTTTCCGCAAAAAAAAAAAAAAAAAAAAGATTGTAAACCCTCTGCTGATTGGTTAATTGCACCATATAGAAATTGTGAACTAGATTTTGCATTGAAGGCTTTTACGGCAATTGGGACATATCTATTGCCTTTCAAGTAGAAAAAGCGGGCGATGGTCTCAGCACTGTTTCTTGCTAGAGTAGTAGCACATTTACAGTGAGTAAACCAGCTCCCATTGTAGTAGAAATTGATCCCCAAGTATTTAAATGATTTGACCTGCTCAATGGGATTTCGCTGGATTGTCCAAATAGCAGAGGTAGTTTGGATGGGAAATCCTAACGTGTTTTGTGCCCACAGTCCTAAATCTTATATACCTAATTCTCACCTTGCAGGGGGAGGTGACCTCTGAGCATTCTTGCAATCAAATTAAATATTTATTTATTTATTTATTTATATTGCATTATGTTTATTACTTGCCTAACCCCCCACAATTAAATAGCTATTAAAAGTTTCAGGCTTCAGGAAATGTACCTCCTTCACTATTTGGGTGTGTGTGTAAAGCTAGCTGTGAAATGAGATTGTGTTGATATACTGATTAATTCAAAAGCAATGATTGAATGTTTGCTTGCAGATGTGTTGGAACTAATGAGATGAGTTCTTGCCCTTATAATTAACTCAGGATGGAAACTAGTTTGTCCTTTGTCAATGTGTTAGACATAGTCTTAAAATCTATTTAAGTCTTCTTTAATATTTGCCTTTTGACCACTGTTTGTTACTGCAATTTGAAATGGTCTCAGCAACTCAGGATTGTTTGCTTTTTAGGTTGAGCTCTCTTGCAAAGGATACCTGGAAACATCCGTTTGCATTTTAACAAAATTTAGCAATTACTTCCTCTGTTTGATTAAGCTGCTTCTTCCCCTTGGCCTTTTGGCATCTCTTCTCTAGCTATGGGGGGGGGGGGGCTTTTTTCCCTTTTCTTTTCTGGGCTGGCCTAAGGACCTAGACAACTATAGGGGTGCTGGGGTAACATGATGGTACTGCTTGTCATCTAGCCAGGCTTCTCCTCTCCTCTACCTGATGGATGGTCCAGTGAGGGGGGGAAAGTGCAACTAAATTTTGTATGTGCAACATTGTATGCGTATAACACATGGTTGTGTATCATTTACCAGTGCTCAGTATGATGTTCAAATATTTATTTTACATTTCAAAAAATTGGGAGATGGAGGGAAGGCTTTTCCCTTATGTGACTCTCTCCGTACCCACACTCCTCTCCGGTCCGGCAGTCAGCCCAGAGAACCCAAATATGGCCACAGTGTTCCAAAACCACAATAAACAAAGCTTAATTTGAAGCAGCTCTTACCAGAATTCAAGCCTGGAGCCCAGCCTTGTTCATTTCATTTTGTACTAAAGCCTTCCTTGGGAACCTATGAAGAGAATCAAGATACTTCCTTGGGCCATGTGTAAAGTATACTTCTCTCCCCACTGAGCAGTTTGCCTCAGTCTCCCTCCATTCACAGCTCTTGTCTTATAAATCTAAACTCTTTTTAAAAGAAAGCACTAATGATCATGGCAAAGAAATCCTTTAAAACGCACTTTAAAAAGTGTACATTGGAAATAAAAATTTCCAGATTATCAGGATTTGAAGAGGCACAGCCAAGGCAAAGTTGTTAGGCAGGGGAAAAGCTGACTAAGGATGGACTGACAGAGGAAACAGCACAGCAGTTCTACTAGAAAGCAACTAACAACAGTTTGATATCAGTGTGGCCTTTGCTCAGACAGAAAAAAATGTTCAGACTGAAGAGTTAGACCAGAAGTGGTGGCTTTATAGCACCAGCTGAAATCCTATTGGCTTCTTGTGTCACCTGACAATTGCAAGCAAAGTGCCACTGCCTCTTCACCTCCATGAGGGCAAGTCAGCAACATCCAGAGGAAGCCATACAGCCTTAGAAAGCTGAAGCTATGACTGACTGCATCCCTATCAGCACCTGCTGTGTATGCTGGCTGGACCAGGTGTACGAGAGAAAGTAGCAGCTACCACGGGTTAGATCTCCTAAGGCTGCTAACTCTGGCCTGATAAATTCCCAGAGATTTGAGAGTGGTGACTATGTAGGGGGAATATGGGAAGGGATTTGACCTAGAATCTCTGGTATACCATAGAGTTTGACTCTTCTCAGTTTCTAGGAGCTGGCCTTCCCAGTAGTCAGTACCTCTGAGCTGAGCCTATATATTATAAGTTAGCATGAGGACAAGGAATTCCTCCTGCAACAATGCTTTCAAAATAACACGGCCTTGGTCCTGTGCAAATAGAATCCAGCCTGTTTTCACAGTTGTAAGGCTGTTTTCCAAGCCACTCTCCCCAGTGTTCCCCATTGTCCATATATAGCCAGATTTTCATTTTCTTATCTGAATATTCAGTACCTCAATGCTTTGTTTATATACTCAAACCAAACTTAACATCCATGTACTGAACCATGAAAGAGTTTTCTGTCATTTGAATGCATAACCTTTCTTGAAGCTGAGAAATGCCTGAATGGCAATTTTCCCTGTAGCAAACAATAAAAGTTTACATTCAATCCAAAGAGACAATGAGACACTAAGAGCATTGACAGATTTAAGGAACTCTTACTCTCCACATTAATTAATTTTGAAAATGTAAAAACTTTCCATATGTGAGAAAATTAGATAATTATCCCTAATTTGTTGCAATCATTTCCAGTTTTGAACATTTTTTGTACTTGTCCTTCTGTGTTCGTTAACAGACTGCCAGAGCATGAGAAAAAATGCTAAGCTAAACATCATTTTTGAACTGGACAGACTGAAGCAAAAACGTCGGTCACTTGGCATGCTACTAGTACATCAGCTCAGCTCCAGCCTTTTCCCTTTAGCCTTAGCAAGAATTCTATTGGGACAAATTGTTGGGGATGAGCGGTAATTAACAAGACCAGTCTCAATGTACAAAGCAAGGGAAGCCTGTGGAAATGCATAGGTGGGCAAGCTGCTTCAGCCCTAGCCTTCCTCACTTCTTATGAATTACATTTTAACAGAGATTTGCAGTGCAATCCTAAAGATGTTTACACTCTTCTAAATCCATTGAAATCAATGAGCTTAGAAGGGTGTAAATCTGCTAAAGATTGAACTGCTAAGGTACCATTTAAAATTGAATGAACAAAGAAATTAAATGGCCATTTTATAGGGCCTGCAACTTGTTGGGCCGAGGTGAAATCACAAGCCTGAATCAAGCACTCTCAGTTGAATAGTACTGGTAGGCCACATTTGGGTGGCCTGTGGGCATAAGGCCTCTTTCTCACAGCAAGTTTTCCAGCTTTGAGATGAAAGGGGGAAAGGGTATATATGACAGGGATGTGGAGAAAGAACAAAGTAGCTTTGCAGCTGTATTAACACCATACTGTGTATCCTCACAAACAAAAATGAATCAAATGAATGCTGTCTCTTTAATATACTCTCCCCATAATCCCAGCATACTTGTCCCTGCTGAAGTTAGTGGAACTTGTAAATAAGCATATGTTTTGAGGACTTCCATTTTCAGAAATACTCTCAGCTATGAACTTTACCAGCAAAATCCTGAAACTTACTTCTCTGTGAGCAGATACTATCACAAAGAAACTTGGCAAATTATGCTACATAATATCAATTCCAATCTTAACATATCCCACTTGTAGTTACTTGTATTAAAGGATCACTGACATAAAGAGTTTGATGAGGTCCTAATGAAAAGATTATTGGTTCCTATATTTACTAGAAGCTGTTTTTTGTGCTCTCCCCCAACTTTGGAAAGGAATGACACCTGGGTGGCTAGGATAGCATCACGCTACCCAGCCAATCAGGGGAAGCTGGCTATGAAAACCCAGCACTCTCTGGCTTTTAGTCCAAGTTTGGCATTTGGTGCCTTCCACCAGAATTGGAGGAAAACTCTCTGTTCCAATGAAACCCTTATTTCCATTCAAGAGAGGTAGGAGTTACAAAGTAGAGGAGAAGCAAAATGGAACAGAAAGGGCTTGCCCCTTATCATTGGCATGGGATTGACTCAATCAAGGAAACCACCGCTTTCAGTTTGCAAGACCTGAGAATGGCTGCTAATGATAGGTCATTTTGGAGGACATTAATTCATAGGGTCACCATAAGTCAGAAGTGACTTAACGGCACTTAACTCATAAACACACAGCAAAGGGTATAGAGGTAGATAGGGTTGGAGAGTGCATGGTGTGCTTTCTTGTATAGGGGACAAAAACCCTGGAGATAGCCATGCCAGTATAGCTGTTTTCAGTACACACTTAGAATCATAGAGTTGGAAGGGAACCCAGGGTCATCTAGTCCAACCCTTGAATAATACAGGAAATTCACAAATACCTCCCCCCCAACACCCCAAAGACCACTGTTCCACACCCAGAAGATGACAAAAAACCTCCAGGATCTTCAGACAAACTGGCTTGAAGAAAAATTGCTTCCTGACCCCAAAGTGGCGATCAGCATTTCACTGGGCTTGTAAGAAAGAGACACAAGAATTAAGCACTGATGCAACCCTTCCTGCCCTCCCTCTCATGATCTGAGTCCACAGAATCAGAATTGCTGTCAGCAGGGGTCTTTTCATAGAAAAAGAGCTGCAGGAGCTCATTAGCATGGGGGGAGGCTCTCCCATCCCCCACTCCCCCAATCAAACCTCCGCTACCCCCCACGGGTCCCTCACTTACCCCAGGAGGTGGTGGGGAGTGTCTTCTGGCCTCTCCCGGGCTGCAGCACTCCAGCGCTGGCCCAGGAAGGTGGTGGTGGTGCCTCTTCTGGCCTCCCCTGGGTCGCAGCAGTCTGGCACGGGCCCTGGTGAAGCAGCGACGGGCCTCCTGGGGCCTTCCTGGGGCTGCAGCACTCCAGCACGGGCCCCGGGAATGTGGCAACGGGCCTCCTTGGAGCCACAGTGCTCCAGCGCGGGCCCTGGGAAGCCGGGGATGGGCTGCAGCATGAAGAGCTGGGGGCAGGGCTTGCTGCCACCACCATTTGTGCCAGCTCCTAGGCTCCCGGAGCGGTGCTCCGGCGCGCTCTGGCCCCAAAAGACCCCTGGCTGTCAGATGGCCATCTAGTCTCTGTTTGAAAACCTCAAAAGAAGGAGAGCTCACCACCTCCCAAGGAAGCCTGTTCCACTGAGGAACCGCACTGTCAGGAAGTTCTTCCTAATGTTTAGCCGAAGACTCTTCTGATTTCATTTCAACCTGGTCTGAACTTCTGGGGCAACAGAAAACAACTCTATACCATCCTCTCTATGACAGCCCTTCACTTGAAGATGGTTATCATATCAGTTCTCAGTCATCTCCTGTCCAAGCTAAGCATACTGAGTTCCTTCAGCCTTTCCTCACAGGACGTAGTCTCCAGACTCCTCACCATCTTCATTGCTTTCCTCTAGACACATTCCAGCTTGTCTACATCCTTCTTAAAGGATGGTGCCCAAAACTGAACAAAATACTGTAGGTGAGGTCTAACCAGAGCAGAGTAAAGTGGTACCATCACTTTGCATGTTCTGGACACTATACTTCTGTTGATACAGCCCAAAATTGCATTTGCCTTTTTAGCAACCACATCATACTGCTGACTTGTGGTCAGTGTATGATCCACTAAGACCTCTAGATCCTTTTCACACATACTTCTGCCAAGACAAGTCTCCCCCAACCTATAATTATGTATTTGATTTTTCCTACCTAAATGCAGAACTTGTCAAGATCATCCTGTATCCTGACTCTGTCAAGATCATCCTGTCAAAATCATCCTGTATCCTGACTTTGACTTCTACTGTATTTGCTACCCCTCCCAATTTAGTATCATCTACAAATTTAATAAGCAATATTTATGTTCTACCCCTATGCTGATTCAAGGCTGTAACTCCCTTCCCTCGTCATGTGTTCTATTTTTGCCATGTTGAGCACTGTTTCCCTCACAAGAGAAGGCTGGGGAAAAGTAGGAACTGAGCAGTTCTGCTCTCTCTTCATCACCTGTTACCATTTCACTTTCCTGTCCCCGCAATGGGCCTACCATGTCCTTGCTCTTTTTCTGACTTTGAACATAAGTAAAGAATCCTTTTCTTGTTGTTTTTAGCATCTCTCTCTAGACTAAGCTCATACTAAGCTTTAGCTTTCCTAACTCTCTCTCTACATGGCCATTATAAAATATATGTCCTCTTATTTTATGATAGAAACATTTCAAAAATAGACTGTCTTAACAAATATTTGACTTCAAAAATTTGACTTCAGTCATCTATGAACCAGTCTCTTAGAATCATACATTTAGAATTCTTGAGGTTATAAAAAATAAGGTTTACTTTTATTTACCTTCTCTTGTATTTGCTTATCTTTTCAAACATTGCACTTATGCGAGCAAGATTCTTTCTACTACAAAAACGAGAAAGTTACTTTTTAATAGCTTGCAAATTGCATGGAAAAATCATGACGGACATATAGTGTCTTCAGAACAGATTGACATGATTCCCCCCCCATTTATTACATATAGTTGAATAAATACACATTCTGTTTAGCATTTCTACTATTTTTGTTGAGTTTGCCTTTAATGAAGCACCACAAGCTGCTGGGTGGATAAGGGTCATCTTGAAAAAGTCAATTCAGCAAATATTTTTCACCAAAGCAGCAAATCCAAAAACCAATTACCCTGGATTAATCCCACAAAGTGAGTGGGTCTGTGCCACAATAAAGAGCATTATGGCTTCCTGCCAAGCTTTTTTCTTTTCGACATGGAAATCCATAAAATGCAGCAATCATGATTTGCTTGGAATGTGCTAGATGTCATTACCAAGAAGAGTAATACTGCATTTTTTGCCCTTTTAATGGGCATTTATTTACCTATAGCATGAATTATTTATGCCTGCAATCAAATACATCAGCTGGGTCTTGTGAGAAGTCGATGGAATACTATTGCACTAAATTCTAAATTTAACATGCCACATCACTGGAGGGCAAAGTTTGGACACAGCTCTTAAGAAGGGAAATATCTAACAGAAATAGTTGGTATAGGTACAACCTTGAAAGAACAATGAAAAGTGCAATAAAAATGGTTCACCCAAATGCATATGCATAAATGGTGCATAGAATTTGGAGAGGACTCCAAGCACGCAACTGTAGATAGTATTTGGCAGGGAAACCGCTCATACTTCTCCATACATCACATGCCTGTTTTAAATCCCCATATTGAACTGTGGAATAGGAGCAGGGAAATAATTATGCAGATGAATTACTTTATAGCACATTGCAACCCTGTATCTGGTTTATAAGTTTGCTATTGAAATAGAATGTTCACAATCTGTTTTATTACTGGGCAGTGGAAAAAAAAACAGGAACCTTCTGAATTGGTTCCCCAAAGAAAACAGAAAATTCAGCGTCTTAAGAGTATTAGTAGATGAAGACAGACAGTAAATACCAAGAAGGTGGACACAGTCTGCTGCCAGCTTGCCACCAACAGTAAATGGATGAGAATAGAGCCTCTAATCCACTGTGCATGCACATGCATATGGATTACTTTGGTACTAATGATGAATAGAAATGTTTGTCTGTCCTTTTCTGCAAAGACACCAGTTATTTTTGGCTCAGAGGTCAGGAAGTCTGCTGTTTAACCTCTTTCTTCTTTTCAAGGGTTCACCTGATGGATGCACACTGAAATCCATGTGAAGGCAGTGGTGGCGCTTTGATATGATAACTTTTGCAAAACTGAAGAGAGTGCCAGCTAAATAGTTTTTTCTCCCATTACTCTGGGTAGACTTTGATATGCAGAGGCGGAAACAAGGATCTGGCTTGAATTGGACCTATGGACATTATACTAAAATGGTTCTTATCTAGTGTTGCACTATATACTATTAGTTCAGGGTTGCATGTAGTTGATGAACTGGCTACATGTTTCTCTAGCCACTAATGCTGGCCTGCATTATAGGACCACAAGGATCATTGAACTTTCAGCACTCAAAAAGTGCCATACAAGTCTGAAGTGTATCATTATCATAATTTTTATTTGTGCTAGCCATGCTGTGATTCAATTCAGATTACATATTATAAATGTGTCCAGAAACTTAATTTGGTACAGAATACAGGACTCGGGTTATTAGGTAATACTGGCTGGACAGGCAGATGATAGGAAAGGTTTGGATCCACAGGTGGTAGCTGAAGTGGAGCTGGAATTTGCAGAGCTGGAAAGATTCTTATGGACCCAGCCTTGCTATTTCAAAAGCAGGTTGGTTTGGTAGCCAAGAGTGTCTCCTACCAGCTGCATCTGGTTCTCCATTCTCTCACATTTCCTAGACTAAGCCAACCTGGGCATGTTTTTGTAACCTGGTGGATGGACTGCTGTAATGCACACTACTAAGTATGTGCAGTAGCATCAAAGTTTGAAGTCAGAATCAGGGTTTTCAGGTTTGGAATTTAGAAAATCCAAAATTTCTGAACATCCAGAACTTCACTAAAGTCAATAGGAATGGCCACTTCCTGCTTTAAACCCCTCCCCCACAAAAATCCATACAGATTTCAAAAGGTTTCCCTCACACCTGTGACTCTTTCCTTCTGTCTGTGGCAAGCAACCCAAAAGAGTTGAGAAGATGTGGCAAGTACACATGGCAAGAGCCATGATTGCGCAGCAGCAGTGCCAGGTGCTAATAGTAACATAACTACAATTTGGACATGAACAGTGCACATAACACCAGGGCAGCATTGAGTATGGCATAGTGGAGCAGAGGACAGCTGGTGCTAGGGAATGACCAATTCTGCCAATGTTTTGCATTTTATTTTCTGCAGCTAACCAACAGACATGATGCTGCTTCTATCTGCGGCTTGCTCCTGTAACCACTGTTTTTATTGCCTTAACATTTTTCTGCCTGACAATAATTTAGAACAGGTATTATATGTGGATGAAATAAGGAAAAGATTAGCAGGAAATTTTTACCTTGAACTGGTGAAAGATAAGGAATTTGTACTAAGAACCTTAAAAAAATAAATGGAATAAAGAAAAACAAATAACTTCTGATGATGTGAATAAGTTAATGGTGATTTTGAAGAAAATTAAATTAGAAAAGTATGGAGAGCTTGAAAGAAAGATAATTTGGAAATTGTATAGAACCCCTGCCCAATTGGCATATAAGATCCAAGGTATGCAACCTAATTGCTGGCATTGCAATGCAAAAGAAGGGTGGTATTCTCACCTATGGTGGGAATGCCCAAAGGTTAGAGATTTCTGGGAAAAGGTATGGGGAAAGATAGTAGGATTAAGTAAGGTGGATATTAAAATAGATGGTGATCTATTATTTATGGGCATATTGAGAAACTATAATATTGAGAGACGAAATCAGGATATTTTTAAAGCAATGTTACTAGCAGCGCATGCTGTGATTGCATATGGTTGGAAGGAGAGTCTGAAGTGGACTTTAGATAGATGGAACGACTATCTATACGAATATATCCAATCAGATATATTGGAATGTATTAAACAAGATAAGGCATGGGATGGAAAGATGAAGGAGATAAAAAAGAAATGGTCTACATACTTTCAATGGGTAAATAATGGAGAAGCCAATACTGTTATACTTGAAAAAATGAAAAAAATGTGCTCATGGTTAAAAATTAATTTGTAGTTATGTGATGGTCACCTGGTCGGGGGTGGGATATAAAAGGGGGGGAAATGTATCATAAGAGATTTGGGATTGTATTGTAATGTAATAATAATTTATGATGCATATAAAAATAAAATAAAATAAACATTTTTCTGCCTTTGACTTTATTTTTTTTTGTGATTTCTACTGTAAACCAGTTTGAGACAGACACAAGGTAACCCATTATCAACCAAGTAAATAAATAAATACGTAATATGGAGTTAATTGCCCTGCAGAAAATACTACAGCCCAGCAGATGAAGAAATCCCATCCCACAAAATTAAGAATGTTTTTGTCTTGTTTTATTCATATGTTTTACCACTATGGGGGTTGTTTGTTTGTTATTTGCTTGGATTTGCTTTATTGTTGTGACCTCAATGAGGTATGAAGACACAGCATACAACTCTGTGGGGGGGAAATCTAAATAAGGTGGAATTCTTGATTATGTGAATAAGGATGATAGGCAGGTTGATCCCAATGTTACAAAGGGAAAGGAAGCCTAATAACTGTATCTGCACTTGCTTACATTCATCCCTTACTGTTTGTCTCTCATCCCTCCCTTCTCTCTGTTGTTTATTATCCTTCTTCTCCAGTCCTCCCCTTCTTTTTGACTACCAACATGCGGATTTCAAGCTTCCTGGAGTAGTTTCTTTTGATGTTGCTCTGTGAAGCAGCACAGATGTTAATGGGGCTGGATGGATGGATTAATATGTCTGCACTGTAAAAACAATAATCAGCAATTAACAATTTCTAAATCTTTAGTAAATTCTAATGTTTCTGAGCCCATCAAATGAGTAATTTCTGATCATGCTTGAAAACAACTTATATTTGAGGGATTCAGCCCCGCCTCTCACTTCTTAGCACTAAGTTCTATACTTATTATAAAAGGCCATTTTTTCAAAGCCAGAAAAAAGACCAGAAAGCTTAACATGCAATTAAAATAAAATGGAATATAAAATGATTTGTTTAAGTCCAGAAAAAGCTGTCAAAGATCAGTTTATGCATGACATGGATGAAGTGCTCAGGCTCCACAATGAAAGAACATGTTGCAAATGATTATGGAATGAATTGTTTTTGGACCAAATCCACTGACATCAATTTCAGTGTGAATGTTAAAGCATGTATGTGTGGAGGAGGATGTGGTAGCCATAAATAACGTTAACTGGAATACTGGAAGCATTTCCCATGCATATAATTTTCTGATACCCAAAATGTTAAAATCAACTAATATACATGTTAATTCTAGCAGCTGTAATAATTAGGCATTTTTATAGTGCTCTCCAACAGCTCCAGACATCATCTATTTTGGAGCAGACAGTACATTTTTGTTTACCTTTTTGAATCTTCACAGGTGGAGTGAAGGTATTTAAGGATATAATCAGTGTACCCATAAGACTCATACTCATAAGACCATACTTATATCTGAAAAGAACAGGCACAATAACCCGAAAAACCTTCCTAGAAACAACCAAGTTATTATAGAAAACCTCCATAAATATTATGAAAAAATATTCTAATCAAGATAGAAAGAGGAAACCAGGCACATGTATAAATCATCAACAGATAGTAATAGGAAAATTCAAAACTAAACCTTAGATATGTATTGTATTCTTTCCTCTTTTTTTAACCACACTTTACAGCAGGGTATATGACCAGTATATTTTAAAACCTGGATGTTTTCCATAGTTTGAGGTAAAAAATCAAGAAATTGTGCTGTTTTTTTTTTTAAAAAAAAAAAACAGTTTCCATCCATGTTTGGGGTATGGATGTTAATCTACGGGACTTGTTCTGAATGTTCTTATAAATGGAAGTATGCTGCCCCCTCCCACTAAAAAAAAGGTCAACTTTTTTTAGAAAAGAGATTTTTCATGTTGCAAGGTAGATTCAGTGCCACCGAATACATGTCTAGAAGATTTACAGTATTTGTTCATTCCCAGTACTGTAAATAAAGGGGGGGGGGAATCCTGTTCCTTGAGACCATAAAAGGAAAAACATACTGCAAGGAAGCAATGATCACCAGGCAGCATACAAGGAATGGAAAGGAAGGTTAAAATGGGCCAGAATAGGATGCAAATTTGTAAGAGACAAACTGTGAATATCTTAGTGAGAGAACTTGACTCACAGGCAATCCAGGGACTGTCCTAGTGGCCTGTCTTGTTTGTTGTAATATATCCAATAGAAAATGAAGCAGAGTCTACCTGCGTGTAGTGAACCACATGAAGAGACTACATTAAAGAAGCCCCCTGGAGACAGACAGACAACAAGGTCACATTGAACAGTGAGGATGAAGGGAGGTCTAGGAACAGCCAGGTCTTTTGCATTCTGACAGTTTGCTTTGTTGCCCCCCCAGTCAGAATAATGAGACAGACAACAGTTTGGAAGTAAACAAGGGCCACTTTATTAACTATTTAACATAACATTGCGGCAATGGACCAGCTAAGTGAGCACGGAACAGGCCAGGCAGGTGTCACTCCCCTGACCAACCTCCTTGCCCTTTTCTCAAGCGGGTCACCCAGCTCCAGTCTTAAGCCATCGGTCTGGCTCATGCCCGGCAACCCAGCAAACTGGTTGCCACCTAGGAGCGCCTACCCCTGAAGCCTTCCAACTTGCAGAGAGGAGCATACCCTGAGGTTCCCAGAGGAGGTGATCACCGTTCCCCACCCTGGACCTTAGAAATCCAAAGGCAGTTCCTGATGACCCCCTGTTCCCTAATGGGGGAAATGTCGTAAGGTGCTCACCAGTTCTGGTTTCTTGCCCGCACCAACCTGCCAAGTGACCAGCCTATTTAGGTGTCGACCACCACAACCAACTATCCAATCCACTGCTCTCAGTGCAAGGTAGGCAAAAACATCTCCACCAGTTCAGCCAATACTGGGTAAAAGTGAAAAATTCTTACCTGGCCCCAATAGTCAACCAGCCATAGCCTACACTAAAAACAGGGTGGGAGGGTGGGCAAGCACACTGGAACAACTGTCAACAGGCAGGAGCAGAAAAAGTTCTAAGTCGGTCCCAAGCCCTGAGAGATGCCTGTAGAAGCTCACTGTATCCTGATCTTCTGGGGCGGGATGACGGCGGCATCCATAACACTTCCTCCAGCGATTTAGGGTGGAACCCTATATTCTCAATGGTTTTCCAGTCTGCCTTTGCCGTCCCTGTCTTCTTTGACCTTCAATCTTTCCCAGCATCAGGGTCTTCTCCAGTGAGTGCTCCCTTCTCATTTGGTGGCCAAAATATTTGAGCTTCAGCTTCAGTATCTGGCCTTCTAGGGAACAGTCAGGGTTGATTTCTTTTAGGATTGACTGATTTGATCTTCTGGCAGTCCAGGGGACTCTTAAGAGTCTTCTCCAGCACCATAATTCAAAAGCATCTACTCTTCAGCGCTCGGCCTTCCTTATAGCCCAACTCTCACAGCCATACATTACTACTGGGAATACCATTGTTTTGACCATACAGACTTTTGCTGGCAGGGTGATGTCTCTACTTTTTAATATACTGTCTAGGTTTGCCATTGCTTTCCTCCCAAGGAGAAGGCGTCTTTTAATTTCATGGCTGCAGTCACTGTCTGCAGTGATCTTGGATCCCAGGAACGTGAAGTCTGTCACTGCTTCCATGACTTCTCCTTCTATTTGCCAAGGAATGATGGGGCCGGATGCCAGGATCTTAGTTTTTTTGATGTTGAGTTTCAAGCCAACCTTTGTGCTTTCCTCTTTTACCCTAAGCAAGAAGCTCTTAAGGTCCTCTTCACTTTCTGCCAGTTTGCTTAGTACATCACAACCCCTTGCTTAGGATTCCAAACCATATTACTAGGCTATTTAACTAGTTTGCCTCATTATTGTCTGTCACACAGTGTTCTCTGAGGTTTAGCTGACCGCTGTTTGCTAAGAATTAAAGTATTCACATTCCAGGTTCTTATTTCTTGAAACGTCTGTGTACTGAGATGAAGAACAACCCATAACTCATCTGAAATGGACACTCACAGATGGTTTCAATCCAATTCAAGTCCACTGATTAACCTTCCTGCAGTATCTGGGCCTAAGACCAATAGGGATACCCAGCAAGCCAGCCAGCTGAGCACCCTAAGGACAAATTGGTATGTCTCCCACTTCAGAATGGAGTAGGGATAAAACTTCCAGCTTGTATTAATCTTTTCAAAGTCCAGCATGCTGAGAAAATGATTGGAGACAAATTAGCTCTCTAGGATTACAGTTAATTTTTAAATTAAACCCAGCATTGAAATGTCCTTGTCCAACCAGTCTTGAAATGTTAGTAATTTTCATTAAAAATGGAACTGGAAAGGACTTTCATATTATTATAAACTTTGCAATCTTCAGTTCAGGCAACAAATGACAGTATGAAGCCAATCACAGGCCACTTTCACAAGTGGCACAATTCAACAAGTTTTTGCATTTACCATATCTATCAATTGAATTTAAAACTAAAAAAAAAAAATTTAAAACTGCATGTTACATCTTATTAGAAAGTGGATTTCTTTTATTTGTATACTGCATTAATAGAATTTGCAAAGAAAAATATTTCTAATGTCACTTTGGAAAATTTTGAAAGTCAAAGCATTACTTTGCTGGGCATTGTGACACACTTTAAATAATTAGTGGATTGAAAAGTACTGAGACCTACTAGTGATTTCAGCTCTCATACTTTATTTCAGCTCAGAACAAGACAAGAGTAACCAGCTTGCAGGCTGGTTTATATGTGCACAACCCTGCACCCAAAACACACACACACACAAGTGATTGGCTATTTATAGTGGCTGAGAGTTCCATAGGCTCTCGGCTGGGAGCCTAGCCTGCCGATAGGTGCCAGCTAGGATCAGCTTGTCCCATTGTTACTGAGAGTGAAGCTCGGCCACTTTGCATGACCGTGTGGTGAAATGGCCACGCACGCAGTCTGAGATGGATACATTACACCCCTCCCCCCCCTTGGTCCAAAAGACACCCACATACAAAGTCCTGCAAATAGGAGGGTGCTTTATGGGTTCTCGTTGAGCGGCGAGGTGCGGGAACCGGGGCAGAAGGTGACACCGTAGCGCTCAGCTGAGTGATGGGCAGTGTTGGCGATTGTGGTGCTGGTAACGCTGTTTCTTGGGGCCCAGTCATGTGGTCTGTAGGAGCTTCAATAGGAACCTCATTTTGCTGGGCCTGGTCGTCCAGTACTGAGGTGGACTGGGAGTCTCCGGGGTGTCTGGGTCCTTGAAGTCCTCGGGGTCGTGTGGCAGTACTCGTCGCCACAGCTGATTGATGTGGCGGTGAAGAATCTGGCCGTCCTTGCTGGAGACCTCATATAACCTGGGTCCCTGGACTCTCACCACCCGGGCCAGAATCCATGGCAGGCCTTGTGCATAGTTTCAGACATAGACCGGGTCCTCGGGAAAAAACTCTCTGGCTGCCTCGGTTGACTCGGTGGCCGGTTCCTCTTCCGGTGCTCGATCTGGATGAAGGCGATCCAGCCAGGTTGTCAGGCACCGTCCTAACAGGAGCTCCGCTGGGCTACGTCCCATCGCAGTGTGGGCCGTTGTTCTCTGGCCAAAGAGGAATGTGGCCAGCTTGTAGTCCCAGTCCTTGCTGTCCAAGCGGTGGAGCACATCCTTGGTCATCTGAACCATGCGTTCGGCTTGGCCGTTGGTCGCGGGGTGGAATGGGGCCAATATGACGTGGCGAATTCCATAATAACGGGTGAAATCCTGGAATTCACTCAAGGTGAAAGCAGAGCCTTTGTCGGTGACCAGGATGTTGGGAAAACCCTGGGCACTGAAGATGTGCCACATGGCCCGGATGGCTGCTCTGGAGGAAGTGGATGGCACCGGAACGACCTCGAGCCACTTGCTGTACGCATCCACTAGTATGAAGAATAGTTGCCCCTGGAATGGCCCTGTGAAGTCCAAGTGGAGCTGAGACCAGGGTTTGTGTGAGGGCTCAGGAGCCCGAGGAGGCTCAGGCCAGGACTCTTGACCGAGCAGAAACCTCTTGACCTGGTCCTCTATGTCCCAATCCAGCCCTGGCCACCAGACGTAACTTCTGGCCAAAGCTTTCATCTGGACCACCTTGTGGAGCGCCTTGTGCACCTTGTGGAGCGCTGTGAGAACTCATTCCCTCAAAAGAGCTGGGATTACCACTCTGCCACCCCACATCATGCAGCCTTTGTGGGCTGACAGCTCATCCTTGTGGGATGCAAAGGCCGTGAAGTCTGCCCCCCTGGGGCCATAGGCCACCCCCTCCTCACCCAGTCCAAGACGCGGCAAAGGATCGGGTCTTTGGCTGTGTGGCGCGCCACTTCCCAAATGTGTACTGGTTGATCGGGAAGAGCTTCCAGCAGCGCAACTTGATGAGCGGGTGCCGGGTCCGCATTCATAGACAGCAGCGGGAAATGGCTCAAAGCGTCAGCATGTCCCATTGTTTTCCCGGGCCAATGGACAAGCTCATATGAGTATCCTGCCAAAAAAACAGACCACCGGAGCACCCAGGGAGATGTCATCTGGGGAGTTTGGTGGTCAGGGGCCAGGAGTCCGAGGAGTGGTTTATGGTCCGTCAGGATCGTGAACAGCTGACCATACAAGTAATGGTGACATTTTTTCACCCCCACCACAATAGCCAGCACCTCCTTGTCAATCTGTGCATAATTACGCTTGGCAGATGACAGGGTGCAAGAATAATAAGCAACCGGAACCTCCCGGCCGTCTGGTAACTGGTGGCCCAAGACTGCCCTGACCCTGTACGGAGAGGCATCGCAGGCCAGGACCACAGGAAGGGCCTCATTGAAATGGGAGAGGACCAAGTTGGAGACAAGAAGGTCCTTTACTGCCTGGAAAGTAGTGGCGTGCTCCGGGCCCCAGACCCATGGGGCGTTTTTATCCAGCAGGCGGTGCAGAGGTTCCACCACAGTGGCCTTTAGAGGGAGAAAAGAGTGATAAAAATTTAACAGGCCTAGGAAAGCCTGTAATTCCATCTTGGACGTAGGTGGGGGAGCAAGCGAGATAGCCGTTGTTTTCTCTTCCATTGGCTGAATACCCTGGGCGTCCACGGCGAACCCCAAGAACTCCACCTTGGGAACCCCGAGCAAGCATTTCTCACACTTGACCTTCAGGCCAGCTGCGTTGAAACACTGGAGCACTGCCCTCAGTCGGTCGGCGAAGGTCGAGGCATGCGGGGCCGCGATGAGCACGTCATCTAGAAATGGCTGCACTCCTGGAATACCTTTTAACAAATTGTCCATGTAAGATTGAAAGATTCCCGGTGCGACCAATACCCCAAACTGGAGCCTATATACTTTGAAAGCCCCGATGTGTGTTGCTATCGTTTGGGCTTCTGCCGTGGCAGCATCCACCGGCAGTTGCTGGTAGGCCTGTCCAGTTTGCCGAAAATCCTTGCCCCCACCGGTGCGGCTAACATGTGGCTGACCACTGGTACCGGATAAGCATGGTCTTGGAGGGCTTTGTTCAATGTGCACTTATAGTCTGCACAAATCCGCACGTCACTATTGGGCTTGACCGGGGTGACTATCAGGGTCTCCCACCATGCAGAAGCGACAGGCTCTAACACCCCCTGGGCAACCAAGCAATCTAGCTTTGCCTCGATCTTTGGCCTCATCGCAATAGAAGGGTGTCTGGCCTTAACCCGGATGGGGCAGATAGCCCGGTCGAGGTCGAGGGGAATGGGGGCTCCTGTGTAGCAGCCAACTGTGCCATCGAAAACCCTGGGAACTCATTGCACACAGTCGCAAAGTCCTCAGCGATCGTCAATCCCGGGGGCCCACACCAAGAATGTCCCAGCAGACTGGAGAGCCTCCCCACCACCACCAGCAAGTCCAATTTTCCACGGAAGCCCTGAAATTGCATTGTAAACTTGCCCCATCCCCGAACCGCCACAGGGTTCTTGTTAAAGTCCCGTAACTTAAACCCCTGTGGTTTACGCAGAGGGGGTCCCCCCGTGGGCAGAGCGAGTGCAGCGTTTCCTCCGAAATTATGGAATAGCTAGAGCCAGTGTCTATTTCCATGCTGCAGGGGACCCCTCTATAAGCACCGTCACATGCATCTTATTTGGGCTATCGGGGGCAAGTTACATATCTGGTGCTGCTGGTGGTGGGCTGAGAGGGTATGGAGGTCGGTGGGTAGATCTGCTGCTGTCTGGTGGGCTGAAATCTTCTGAGGCTGTCGACGGGAATGGCAGACCCAGGCCAGATGGCCTGGCTTGTTGCAGGAGCGGCAGACAGCGTCCCTGAAGCAGCAACCCCAGCGTTCGTGTGCTTCCCCACAGTTGGCTCATTGGGACGATACAGAGGGGGCTTTGGCCGATGATGCTCCCCCGGGGCGATGCTGCTGGGAGGAATAGCGGTGGACCTGGAGCACTTCTTCATTCTCGGAGTCGTCCGACTCGAGCATTGCTTGTGTGTGATGGACTGCCCGCACGTGGCGGTCGTGGTGTGCCTTCTCGTAGGTCCAGGTCATCCTGGATAACCAGTTTCCTCCAGAGTTTGGGTTCCCAGAGACCCAAAAGGAACTGGTTTAGCAAGGTGTCCGCCAGGTGGGAAAAGGAACACCTGGTGGCCGCCCACTGGAGCCCAGCCAAGAACTCAGAGGCCGGCTCATCCGGCCCCTGGACCCGCACAAAAAAGTCCATGTGCTCAGCAAACTTTGTGGGGTTTGGTGAAAGGTGGCCGGTCAGCACTTTCACCAGCACAGTATAGGACTCGTCCTTTGTCTGCTTAGGCGCAATGAGTTCCTTAAGCAACAAGACGGTGTCTATGCCACAGGACTGGAGGAGATGGGCTTTTTTTCTTACCCAGGTCTACGATTTCGTGGCAGTCAAAGTAGCTCTCCAGGTCTCCCACTGTGCGGGGCGGGAGATGTCAAAAGCAGCGATGCTTTCCTGGGAGGTAGCCATTGTACTGCTACACATGGTGAGGGTAGCTTGGGAATGGTGGCAGCGGCAGCGGCGGCTGGAGTGAGGCAGAAAGCGGTGCTGCTCTCAGGGTCAGCAGGGCGAGGTACGGAGCGAGGAGCGGAGCGGTGAGCGGCTGCCGGAGAACCAGGATGCGAAGCGGAGCGGCTTGCAGCAGTCTCGGCATTGGGGCTCGATGCGGTGCTCGAATCTTCATCTAGGTCATTGTTCCTGGGAGTTAGAATCCCACTTTCATCACCAGTGAAAAGTATTGAGACCCACTAGTGATTTCAGCTCTCATACTTTATTATATTTCTTGCAGATTTGAGGCAAGGGGTGCTGTTGGCACTGGATCTCTTGGTGGGGGCAAAGGCCTAAGCAGAGGCTTGGCCTTTGCTATGGCGGAGTAGTGCGATCAGGAAGTTGAAAATGGTGAGCACCTGGGCATTGTTATAAAGGAAACGGCTTTTGGGCCTTTGTGGCTCAAGGCCGGGAAGTGGGTGATCTTCCTTAGAACAATCTGGCCCGGCCTATCTTAGCAGGCCTTGTGGCTTCTAGGGCGGTGAGCCAGGAGGGTTCTCCTAAATATGCCAGGCTTCTGGTCGAGAGCTACATTGGGTGGCTTGAGATTGGGGAAGGTGCATCGCCCAGAAGGAGATGGTGGTCATGAGTTTTACACTGGTCATACTCCTCAGTACATTTTTAGCAGCCCCTTGCCAGTTGTTTGATTATAAATAATTAATAACGTGGACCTTGTTAAATCAATATTGGTGTCCATCTCTTCATTCCAATTGTGGTGGCAAAGCCTCCAACCCTGTTTTAAAGACCAAGATTCAACTCTGTGATACAATATTTATTTATCAAAATATTTATACCCCATTTTTCCTCTTGACTCAGTTTAACATACAGGTAATAATTAAAGCATTTCGCATAAAAATGAGGGATTTTTTTTGAACTTTCTAAATACCTCCTTCCAAAGATGCTTGCTATTCACCGCGGGAGTGGTGGCGCAGGCAGCTAATGCCTGCTTAAAGTAACAACATCTCAAGCAGCCACTATGGCTGTTCGAGTACCACCGCGGTCGGGGTGAGCTCTCGACCCTTGTCCCAGCTCCCGCCTACCCAGCGGTTCGAAAGCAACATAATTGCAAGTAGATAAATGGGTACCCACCCTTAGTAGGGTGGGGGGCACCCTGCCTGGCGTGGTGGTTGTGACGGCGGAGATGGCGGCAGCGGCGAGGCATCGGTTCCAGTGCAGGTGGTGTGGCGTGGCGATGCGGCAGCGATGGCGAGCGGGCGC